>NC_053451.1:65167624-65183764 GCF_015227805.2 Hirundo rustica
TAACATCAATATTCAAGGATATTATACTTTATATTGTGAGGGTTTTGTTGTTTTATTTTTGGTGTGGTTCTGTTTGTTTGTTTGGTTGGTTGGTTTGTTTTTATTTTATTTTTGGGGGGATTGTTTACATATTTCAGAGCTTTCTTTACTACTGTGACCTGGAATAACAGTTCTTCAGAGACCAACTCAGTAAGTGACTGCCATTTATTAAATTTATTTTTTAAACATTACCATAAACAAACACTAAAAGTGTTTATTTTACTGTATTACACTCAACATAGTATCATTTGTTTGCTTTCTGAACTTAAAATATTGGAAGCATGGAAGCTTCACTTTCTCACACAAGAAAATTATTAAAGTAGATCCTGCTTTCTTGCCACCAGTATTTAAGCTAGGATTATACTACCATTACAAAATTTTAATGAAAATAATTGAGGAAAAAAAAAAAAAAAGTACTGCAAAATATTGTTTTTGCATAATCTCGGTGCTAAAAAGACTGTTAAGTAGCCACAAAGGATGAGACAATGGTACACAGATTAGACATAATATTTTCATGCTCTAGAAAAAAAATGCTGTTAAATTGGTATCAAGGACTGCTCAGGCCTTTCTACATCATGCTGTTTCCACAGAGTCCTATTTCACAGTGGCCTAATAACACATCTTCTCAGGTTTACCTCTGTGTTTTCCCTGAACATTTTCTGAGTTCATTGTGGCTGTCAAACAAACACAATGTTGACCACTATGCACTGAGTTTACTTTCTCATAAATAGTGGTTAAAATCTCTTTCTGTCCTAGAGGAGCAGGTAGGAAATTTTATTAAGTTTCCTCTTTAAAAGATAGAGTTTAACAACTCAGTAGTTGTTAAACTACTCTAGTGGCTGCGACTGAAGAACCAGGGCTGCAATCAAGCTGTACAGGGAGAGTTCCCAAGTTCAGGAATTGGTCCAGCAGCCCTCAACACAGTCTGAAAGCCCTTGCAGGCAACGAGGTGAGGAGGGGGTGGTTCCAGAAGCAACTAAGGGTTATTTAAATGACTCCAGGGATTGTCAGTGACCCGGAACATGGCAGACAGGTGTGTGGCACATCAGTGAGTGTGCAAGACAGTTTGCAGGGCAGTTTTTGCAGGCAGGATGAGCAGGAAGGGCTCCTCTCTGACCACTGAAGAGTAGCTTATAGAGGCAGCAACAGACTCAGTAGCTGGTAAGGAGGAGAAGAGAGATCTTCTTAGCCCCAGTCTTTCAGGCATACCAGATTAATCTTCCTCAGCTGCGGTGTTGACATGCCCTAAAACTCAGTCCCATGTAGCAGCAAGGGTCACTGAAACAGCTGTGTCCAAGACCTCCAGCCAGCCAGACCTGCCTACGGTAGATGGAGCTCTCCAGGTCACAGAGTGCCTGATGCCTCTTCCTAAGGCTAGGACCAGCAAACAGTTCTTGCAGAAGGTGTGCTATGTTTCAGGAGCTGTGTCACCAGGTGTCCTCGTTTAGGGCAATTTTGGGAGGAAACCTCCGAACCTGCTGGAAAAGCAAACCCAAATGGCCCCTCCCCCAATTGGTCCAGGAAAAAGTCTCCTAAGAAAAAAGTGGGAAAAAACTATTTATTCAACAAAGTGCCCACAAGCATAAAGAATGAACAATATGAAACAACAAAACCTCACACCGTTCTGAAGAGAGATAGCAAAATTGATAAAAGTCCTTGCCGTGGGACTTTCTAGACTGAAGAGTTTTCCAGTAATGTTCCTTATCCATGCCTCTGTGAGTTGGGTCTGGTCTGCACATTGAGCCATCCATTCCACTTATTACAACTACTCTTTTTTTCCCTCTTAGAAGAGAAGGTTGTGGTGCAGGGTACAGGTGGTGTTCTTTTAGGAGGATATCACTGTGGGAGTCTACTATAGACCTCCAGCCGTGACAATGACATCAATTCTTCTGCCAGAAATTAACTGAAACCATCACAGAGCTGGTACAACCCAGGCCAGAAGAGTCCTAAAAGTCCCTCTTGTTAGTATTTATTAGTGTCCAAACTGGCAGTGATGAAATAACAAAGACAAGTCCAAGAGAAATCAAAAGAGACTTCAGGGTCCCAGGATGACTGGTAGATGGATCAGGAGCACAGGTGATTTCCTCAATCCTTCTGTAACAGCAAATAATATTGATAGGAATAGGCAGATCCATCAGGTTGCATAGCAACAAAGTTGGTGTCAGTGGAAAACTTTTGGGTTAATTGGTGATGGGAGGATTTACTCAGTGCTTGTTCTATTGACACCTGAAGAGATACACCTGTCTCATACTCAGTGCTTGTTCTATTGACACCTGAAGAGATACACCTGTCTCACAGGGAAAAAGGAATTCTACCATAGGAGCTAGTGGGGCTAGCTAACAGAGCTCTAAACTAACTTGGAAGGGGGAAAGGGACAAAACCAGGCTCACCAGTGATGAGCAGTGGGATGATGTGCCAAAACCTGAGGAAGCTAACACTGATGGGGTCCATCAATCTACTTCATAAGGTGTTGGCTGTAATGTACCACACCTGAAATGTTTCTATGGTTATGCAGAAAGCATGAGGAACAAAAAGCAGGAGCTCAAGACTTTGGCCCAGAGATTTGACATCATTGATATAAGTGAAACCTGGTGGAATGAGTGCTGTGACTGGAGTGCCCTGCTGGATGTTTCCAGGCTCTTCAGGAGTGAAAGACAGGACAGAAGAGGCAGAGGGGTGGCACTGTATGTAACAGAAGAGTTAGAACGGATGGAGCTCACAGTTGGCAATGGCACAGTTGAAAGCCTCTGGGTGAGAATCAAGGAGCAAATACTGAGGATATCACTGTGGGAGTCTACTATAGACCTCCAGCCGTGACGATGACATCAATTCTTCTGCCAGAAATTAACTGAAACCATCACAGAGCTGGTACAATCCAGGCCAGAAGAGTCCTAAAAAGCCAGGATGACAATTTTATGGAGCAGATCTCAAGGGACCTGTCTAGGAAAGATGCCCTCCTTGGTCTACTGGTTGTAAACAGAGTGTATCTTGTAAGGAACATAGAAACTGGCAGCCTCTTTGGCCACAGCATCCACAAAGAGATTTGGTTTAAATTCTCTCTTGATAGAAGGAAAAATACCAGCAAAACCTCAGCTCTGGACATGAGGAGAGAAGACTTCAGGCTGCTCATTAAATTAGTAAGGTCTCCCAGGAAAATGTTTTTACAGGTGATGAGGCCCATCAGTGCTGGTCACTTAAAAAAGTTATGGTGATGACCTGCTAAGGGCACAGGAGCAAGCAATTGCCAAATGTTGGAAGTCAAGCAGATGATGCAGAAAACAATAGGAATATGACAACAAGCAGTGTAAAAATAACATCAATTCTGTTATAGAATGAGGGTGGCCACCTCACAAACAGAGTACCCAGAGAGGTTGTGTCAGCCCCACACCCCAGAATTGTTAAAGTCAGATGGGATGGGGTTCTAAGAAACCTGGTCTAGTGAAAAATGTTCCTGCTTACAGCAGGAGGTTTGGAAGTAGATGATCCATAAGGTCCATTCCTACCCAAGCTATTCTATGATTCTATAATTAAATGATTCTATGAATAGATAATTATTGTCCTAAAGAGGACAAGCACAAGAAGACTTTCTTTTTTTTTTTTTTTTTTTTTTAACAGCAAATTCCTAATTATTTGCTGCAGACAAGAAGTTACACGGCTAGGAGAATCTTATGATCTCTGACAATCTGTGTGGTGAATGTCCCTGATCAGACTGTGGCTGTGCTGTTCTTCAGCCCTGAGATGGAGTCAGTTTATTGCCAGGCAACCCAAAGCATCCACAGTTAAACTTTTACATCATTCTGCATCCACAGTTATAGACTGTCTTTTATTGACAGTGGATATTAAAAACGCATTCTAATCCTCAGCATTCCTCATTTGCACTTTAAGAAATGAGAAGAAACACCTGCAAAAACATTGAAAAAATGCTGCTATTTTATCTGTAGTCCAATATGTTTACATTCTATTTAAAGTACAGTATGATAAATGGAGGAACTCTAGCCTTTTGTTTTAGATCTCTGGAGACAAGGAAGACAAAAAACTGTTCCTGCACCTTTCCAGAGAAAGAGTACATATGCTCTGCTTTGGTAACTCTAAGTGTGTAAGCCACTTCAGAAAGAAAATTATCGAAGAGCAACATGACAGAGCACATATAATAAATACACACAAGAAAGGAGTCACAGGTGTGTAATGAGAACATGATGGCAACTGAGGTTAATCAAAGTAGTCTATCTAGCTATAATTGAAATGGGAATAAATCTCACCCTTTCATTTACGGTGTTAAGTGATACTTGGGATCTTCTTCAGTATTAGGCTGTTGAAAGCCAGAGAACATCCTGTGCAATGAGTTTGCACTCCATAGAGGTAAGAGGTTAGTCTATAGCTCTTTCTTTGAGGACTTCTTTTGTTTTGGTTTTCTTTCCTCCAGTAACTCCATTTCTCATCAGTCTCTGATAGTGAACGGCCTTGTGCTATTTCCTAAGAAACTTCTCTCTGTGATTTAGTTTTGATTTGAAGTGTATCAGCCTTTTGCTACAAAGACTTCTACAGTAACCCATTAAAACTTCAGTACTCTTACAAAGGAATTCACTAGCATTTGGTGCAGGGGGAGAAAAATACGTAGACTGTTAAAAGTTAAAATCTTTATATTTAGGATATTCTGTCTACAAACATAAATATATTATGTTTGACAATATAAAGAACTATTTTCCTACATTTCTCAGCAAGATTTATTTTTATTTCCTTGTACCTCTTGGAGCTTTCAAAAGTTTCCATAATAGGCTTTAACACCTTTTATAGGATGAAGATGTTACTTCATATGTTTTGCTTTGTGGGTTTCTGGTTTTGTATTTTTAATCCTCCCTCCAAAACCAGAAGTTAAGCATCTGATGATAACTCAGTAGGAGATGGGAAATGCAAAGACACTTCCCTCATGTACCACCAACCTTTTGTCTCTGCAGGAGCTCCACTCCAGTCTCCCAGGTCCTTCTGGGTTCACAACACAGCATAAAATGAAAGCCACTGACTTGCATAGACACAATACCTCCAATCAACCTTTCCGTAGAGTAGTGAACATCCTTCTCTATTCCAAGAATTATAAAATTCATAAGAGAGATAGACCCAGCTCTTCATCTCTGTGGGTTGTGTTTGTGTACTGGTTTGGGGTGGAATAGAGTTACTTGTTTTCATAAAAGATTGTGTGGGCCTATAGTTTGCATCTGTGACCAAAGCGTTGGTAACATACCAAGACTTTTGCTGTTGCTGAGCAGCATTTATACAGTGTCAAGGCCTTTTCTGTTTCTCCCCTTCCCCCACCAGTGTAGACTGAACATGCATAAGAGTCTGGGAGGGGACACTGTCGGGAGAGACCACCCCAAGTGAACAAACAGATATCTCAGACCACATCATTGTGTGCTCATCATTGTGTGCCCATCAAAAGAAGGAAATAGGAAGGGTGGATGTTCAGAATGATGACATTTTTCTGCCTAAGTAATCATTACATGTCATGAAGCCTTCTTTTCTGGAAATGGTTGAATCTATAGAAATCTCCTACTACTTAGTGTATTTGGTATAGGGTGGAGGATCTATACCTGCTTTGTGAGCAATATTTCCTTTAATTTTTCTGTGGTGGCCAAATACATTATAATTTTCAAACCTGTCCAGGAACTCACATAAGAAGGTTGGTTTATAGACCAGCTCCGAATTTTCATGAGAAAAGTAAAAGACTACACAACCTAATCAATATAAGCTTGCTCCTGTATATATGCAGAAACAGAGTATAATATCTCATGGAAGGTTAGTGTTAAAAAGAGACGTAGCTAGAAATTTGAATATCTCTGGCTTTAGACCTTTGTACCTGAACATCCAAAGGGGAACTTGGAATTTACATATCAATTACCTATATATATATATATATATGCACCCATGTTGCATATATTTATTCAAAAATATGTTAGAATAAACATATAGATAAAATAGATATAGATAGAATATACATATAAATACAGAAATATAGAATGGTTTGGGTTGAAAGGGACCTTGAAAGGTCATGTTGCAACCCCCCTTCCATAAGCAGGAACACCTTGCAACAGAACAAGTTGCTCAGAGCCATCTCTAACCTGACATTGAACATTTTCAATGAGAGACTGTAGACAATTTTTTTGGGCAACCGCCTATCTTCTTTCAGTTTAAAAGAATTGTCCCTTGTACTACCACTATATACTCTTCTTAAAAAGCCTTTCTCCATCTTTCCTACAGACTGCTCTTATAGACTGAAATTCTCTGTCTTTCTTTTTAGGAAAGGTGTTCCAGCCCCATGATCATTTCTATGGCCCTCATCTGGACCTTCTTAATAGGTAAGTGTCTTTCCTGCGTTCAGGACTCTAGAGGTGGATGCTGTACTCCAGGTGAGGTCAGTTAAGAGTGGAATAGAGCAGGAAAAAATCACCTCCCTTAATCTTCTAGCTGAACTACTTTTTATGCAGCTCAGGATATGACTGGCTTTCTGGGTTCCATGCTTACATTGCTGGATCATGTCCAATATTTCATCCACCCCCAGGTTCTTCTCTGCAGGGCTGATTTGAATCAGTTAATGCCCCAGTCTGTGCTCACACTGGAGATTGCCATGGTCCATGTGTAGGACCTTGAATTTGGCCTATTGATCTTCATACAGGCCCACTCCTCAAGGAGTGATTATACAAATCCCTCTGGGTGGAATCACTTTCTTCTACGAAATCAAATGCATCACTCAGCTTGGTGTCATCTGCAGACTTGCTGACGGTGAAGTCTACTCCATTATCTATGTCATTAATGAAGATAGTAAAAAATACTGATCCCAGAACTGACAGCAGGGACAGCACCCATTAGTGGTTTACATTTAGACATTGAGCCATTAACTGCAATTCTTGGGGTGTGGCCATCCACCCAAATCCTTATCAAGTTAAGAGTCCATCCAACAGATGCATACTTCTTCAAAGCACAAGTAAGAATGTTGTGGGAGATTTCATCAAAGTGCTTACATAAGTGCAATAACATCTGTCCCTCTTGCCTTGTCCACTGATGCAGTTACTCCATCACAGAATGCCATGAGGTTAGGCAGGCAGAATCTGCCCTCAGTGAAACCATGTAGGCTGTATCTAAGAACCTCCCTATCTTCCATCTTAACATATCTTCCAGGACATGTTCCATGATCTTTCTGGGCATGGAGGTGAGGTTGTGTCTTGGTTTGAAAGACAAGTGTCTGCTAGGGAGGGGAAGGGCCTCCCTCGGAATGGAGAATTCAATTCCCCTCCATCCAAATTATTATAATTTAGAAAATTAAAGGGGCTTTCAGGCAGAGGTATGAGGGTAGGAATAACAGTTCTTTACTAATATGTATGACAAGGAAAAAAACAACAACACAACAACTACAGCATTAATAGTAAACAGAAGCAGGAACCTTGAGGGGCTTTGTTTCACAAAGCCCAAGGCAGTCTGATCTCAGTGCCCATGCAGGACTCGGAGAGCACCAAGATGGAATGGTGGAAAATCCCAGGCTGGTGGATGAGATATATCAGAAGCTCCGCCAGAGGTAACTGGAACGGCAGGGATGTCCTGGCGGGGCAGGGGGTTGTGGGGCCACAGAGTAACAAAAAGCCTCAAAGCAGTGCCAAAGAAAAAGTGGCGGTGGGACAGGGCTGGCCCAGAAGAGCAAGAGGAGGCAAGCTCAGAGTTCTGGGGCACAAGAGCTGATGATGGTAGATTTTCTCAGGACCAGACTTGGTGGACAGGGAACTCCTGCAGCAAGCAGCAGCTTGGTTGTCTTCTCTCTGATGCCGGGAGCAAGAGAACAAAGCTGTCCCCAGCCCTGTCCTTTCCCTGCCCCAAAACTTGCACTCTCTCCTCCTGTGGGAGAAACTCCCAGATTAAAAAAAGGTGTAGCCAGGTTCTACAACTCCTCTCCTTTGGCCCCTTTGTTCTGCTTGAGTACCTGTAAGTAGCCAGTAGTCAGTTTCCTAGAAACTTGTGGGAAAAATTCTATAAATGAAAAAGAAACAAATCTAACCCCCAAAAGGTTGAGTACTCAGTAGTTCCCACTCTTATTTACCCAGTTTTAAAATGGTCATTAAGTCAGCTGTAATATCCCAGTCTGTCTTCAATATTCATATACTGTCAAAATATATATTTATAAGGTTTGCTGTATATTAAATATGCTGTATTATTATATGAGCTTATATCTACTACTTTATCACAATATCACTACTTTACACAATATCACTATATTGTGATAAATATTATAAATATTAATGTATTCATATTTTACTATATAGCATATATTATATAGCATATATAAAAACATATTTTCACTATAGCATCTCCAAGTTTCACACCAATTCAAAATATTATTTACTTTACTCACATGACAGTGTTAAAAGAATCTAAAACTAAAAAAAGCACAGATTATGAGAAGAGTTGATAACTAGTGGTCTTCAGTGTTGAGAAATTAGAACTCAGTTGCCTTGGGTTACGTAACAAAAAAAAGAGTGTATTCTATTCCATCTGCTGAAAGCTGTTATGGAGGTGTTTTTTTCTTTATCTCTTGTGACTCCAGGGGGGAGGGGGGTGGATGCCTTCTGATAATGGCCCAACCATTAAAACCCCGTGGAGCAGTGTTTCTTATCTCTTTCACCACCCCTCCATCCTCCAGGGGGACATCTTCTGATAATGGGCCATTAGGGCCCACCAATGACATGACGCATTACATCATCCCAATGTGAGATGCTCCACACAGTGCGGGGGGAGCCAACTGTTCCTAGCTAGATAAAAACTGGGACTGAAGAACACAGGAGATCCAGTTTTTCTACTGGATTCCCAGAGGAGGACTGGACCCGTCTCGCCACCACTGGACTTTCTACAGGATCATCAGAACTACATCTGTTACTTCAGGAGGATTTATTTGGACTGTCTCCAACACCCTGACCCCCAGGGTGTCAGGTCATATCTGTTGTAATGCATTAATTTGGTTTATATTGTGTTTCATTTTTATATTGGGGTTTGTAATATTTTTCTATTGTATTCCCTGTTCCCCTTGGAAACTGTTATCACATGGTCTGTCCCTGATTGGCCACGCCCATCCCCCCACACTGGAATGTAACCCAACTCTGTTCCACTCCCACCTTATCCCTGATTGGGTAGTGGCTTGTCCCTGCCTCTGGGCCTGTCCCCCCGGGGAAAAAGCTTCGGGAGAGGTGGGGATGAGCTCTCTCTGGCACCGCCACCACACTGGCACCACACTGGGAAAGAGCTCCAGCCGGCAGGGCAGGACTCATGAATAAAGCCATGATATTCCCTCAGTGAGAGAGCAGATTCTTTCCTTTTGCCATTGGCGGTCATCTGGGTGCCAATAAAGAAATACCACACATATCCCTGACTCTGTCAGAGTTTTTCCAGGATTTTTGTTTGCTTCCTTGTTTATGTATTTTTTTACTACTACATTTGTGTTTTCCTATTTTTTTTCAATATTCCTAGTAAAGAACTGTTAGTCCTATTCTCATATCTTTGCCTGAAAGCCCCTAATTGCAAAATTATTACAATTTGGAGGGAAGGTGGTTTACTTTCTCCATTCCAAGGGAAGCTCTAGCTTTCCCTGGCAGACAACTGTCTTTCAAAACCAAGGCAACAGTGTTTCAAAATCTCTGTCTTTTCCATCATTACCTAGTATTTTCAATTTAAATTGAGACTCTGCTGTTCCTGCTTATGCTGAAAAAAATAATACCCTACCAAACTATTCAGCTCTAATAAGAATACTTGAGGAATATGGTGCTGTTTAACACAAGTACAATCTGCAGAATATCAGCATGAATAGTATTTAAAGTATTCATCTCAAAGCAAGAAGAAAACTTTGACAGACACAGAAATAAAAAAAAATTAAGAGGAAATTACAATCCTATAAGTAAGACTGTTTAGTATAATGTGCATTTTCATTAAAGCTGAGAAAAAAAGAAAGCAGATAGTTACAAGAAAATATAACTGCAAAGCAATCACACAGAAAGCATTTCTGAGATGCCTGATAAACCAGAGCTAAAAAAGCAATGGACTTGGGAAAAAAAAAAAAAAAAAGTAGTAAATCCCTGTGAATTAAAAGACATTTGTCTAACTATTTGAAATACATTCAGATTATTGATATGCACAAAGTATGTCAGATATTGTTATCCAGGAAGGCTGGCAAATAACCACTTAGCTGAACCGTTCTTTGTTTCTCTCTTAAGAAAATCGTGCATTACTGGTTGTATGAATTATCAGCCGATTTATGGGATTTAGTATTTAGGAGCTGCAGTTTATTCAGGACCAAAGCAAGTACAACTGAAGTGATGAAGAAAAACTGCACCATGAGTGCTATAAAATCTCAGAAAATAAAGACAAAATATCTGAAAAATTATCTTTTGGAAAAAAGTCAAACTTTTTAATAATAGTTTTGTTGTTCTTCTTGCCTCATACGTATGCTTTCACCCATGACAAGTCTAGAACCAGGATTACTATTTTAGAAATAAAGCTAGTAATATATCTAATTTTATACTGCACGGAAAATCTCGTCTATCATGAAGTACAGAAATAACATAAAACATGACAGATAAGAATTGTAAAACTATGATAAACTATCATACACATATTCATTACCTTAATTTCATTTATTTAAAGAGTTAATTAATAGTCAGTATCTTTATATTCTAGCAGGAATATCCAAGTAGGTAACTTTTTCATTGGCAAAGTATCATTAATTTCTTTTAAAAAATAATGTTTTCTATGAGGGTTTGCCTTTGTTGAAGCCATTTTTCCTGGCTATTTTACTAACAAGCTGACACAATGATAATGCTATTATACAACTACTTCTCCCATTTCTTTTTTATCAGTACTGAGAATGCTTTTCTTGACAACCATCATCTTTTCTTGGCAAGCATTTTCTCCCTGCATCCTTCAGGTCTATTTATATTTGAACTTAGAACATCATCTGATTTCAATATTTCTTTCCCTTCTACCCTTCTAATTCTGTCTATTCATCTATTTACCCTTTCTGGTTGCAATAATTCTTTTTTCACTTTCAATTCTCCAGGCTGTCCATTGCTGTTCCTATAAAACACCACCTTAGAAAAGTCCTTACACACATTTCAAGCTATGCCTATATTGTCAATCTTCTCTTTCCAAGTAATTTGCTTCTCAACTCTACTTTGTGTCAACGTTCTAATTTATTTTGTTCTCCCCACATGCAATTGCTATTACCTTCTGTGGTCTTTCAGACATGTCACTTGTCTCTAGTCACCCTAAATCTTCTCTTCAGCTGAATTCTCAGATTGAAAGGTTCTGTCACAGCTAATATTTCTTCACAGATCTAGAGATAATGAATGGTAGTGAAAGTGGTGTTTATTGTTCAATACATATTTGACAGCAGAGTTCAGATACTGCAGAACTGGAAGAGTGAGAGCGTATGGTAGTGGAAAACTTTTACTACTAAAATCAAGTTTCAGAAATATAAAGAATGTAAGCATAAGGAAGTTTAGAAAGAAACAGTACATTTGTGAGCATATGCTCAAGAGTCAGATACTACATTTTATGATCTGTAAATGAGAATAAACAGAAAGGGCAAGAACTAATGGGAAGGGCAATTTGGTTTTATACAAATATATCTTTCTTGAACTTTGACCAGGTCAACTGTTAATGACCACCTGTATTATTTTTGCTAGGTTTATTTAATAATTACAGTGTGGATTCTGTCAATAAGAGAAGAAAAAAAAAAAAAAAAAAAAAAAGCCACACCAAAAAAGTGGTGCAAGAATCAAAAATAAATGGCACATAAGGAAAATAAGCTGAACAAAATTTCTTCCAAAATGAACACTATTGAGACCACTACATTTAGAAAAATATTGAGCATCTTCTGGATAACATTTTTCAAGCAGTATAAAAGCATGAATTGTAACTTTCAAAATCTAGAAAGATAAATCATCTTTATTTTAATTTTTTTTTAGTTTTAATGTGCTCCAAGCACATTATCCATGTTGTTTAAAAGAGAAATAAATAAATCAAACTTAACAAATTGCTTTCTTCAGCTGTTTTACCTGCAAAGAGCTTTAGTTTGTCACTCTTTTGGAGAAGAAAAGTAGATAAAGAAATAAATCAGATATCTTTATATTTATAATGTTAGTTTACACAAAATAAGTTGGGTTTTTACCTTAAAGTAATTGTCTTTAATATTGCCAGATGGCATTGTTAAAACAAACAAGCAAAACCCCCAAACACAACCATATGGCTACATACATGCATATATATAATATACATACACAAGCAGGTGTGTATATGCAAATACAAAACAAATTTCTTCCTTTTAAGTTATATCTTTATGTTTTTAGACCCATAAATAATCCTTCAGGTAAAAACAAACAACAAAAACAAACAAACCAAAAACCCAACCAAAAAAAAAAAAAACCAAAAAAACACAACAACAACAACAACAAAACAACAAACCCCACCCTTACTACTGACTCAAAAGAAATAGGATTCTTTTATCCTTGCAATCTGTTGGCATTACCTGTGCACATTGTAACACTGAGGTATCAAAGTAAATATGCCTTTAAAGCCTTTAAATGTGTTGGTCAATTCAGTTGGAAATTTTGCATTATAAAAGTAATTATTAATAATTTATAATTTTCCAGAATTGCAGGTGAATCTATTAAAAATTCTTTTGCATCCTCTTTGTAACAAACTATTCAATTTATTCAATTTATTCAATTCAACAGTTATTCAAATGCACAACAGGCCCTGATGATGGTGTATTAAATCAAATTAGTTGGTCATAGGCAGGCTTGTAAAGTCTGGAGAGGAAATATGTAACTCCTAATGTTAAAAATATTACTGATCTATATACATTCTCTATGTGGACAAAGCATATTTTCACTGAAAATAAGGGTTTCTTTCAAAACATTGTGTAAAACTTTAAGGTAGTTAGGTGTTGTAATGCATTAATTGAGTTTATATTGTGTTTCATCAGATTTGAAATGTTTTTTCTCTGTATCACGCGGTCTGTCCTTGCCCAGCAGTGCCCATGCCCCACACTGGAATGTAACCCAACTCTGTTCCACTCCCACTTTATCCCTGATTGGGCAATGGCTTGTCCCTGCCTCTGGGCCCTGCCCCCTGGGGAAAAAGCCCCGACACGGGGGAGGGGAGTAGGGCCCACATCTCTCTGGCACCAGGAAGTGATTGGGGAAGATCTCCAGCCAAGGCAGGGCAAGACTGGAGAAAAAAGCAGTATTTCCACCCCCAGACAAAGAGCAGGCTCTTTCTTTTTGCCATCGGCAGTCATCTAGTCTCGTGAAGAAATACCACAGTTAGGGCTTATGTCTGCTGGGACTTTTTACAATTGAGATATAAATCCCAGTTGTAGCAATATAAATGCCTAATACGTTTATTGAAAGAAAAATCATCTAATCCTTTAATTAAATCTCTCATTAGCTGCATTGACTAAAATAACATCTTTAGTGTAAGTATATGTTGGGATCCTAGATGTGAGCCAGCCTCAAGTAAAGGAAGAAAATTTATTTTACTGATTCCTTGTATGAATTTTGTCTTAATAGTGATAAGGGAGGGTGCCCTTATCCCACAGTTCTGTCCCTTGGATCTATATTTTCCCATTTAATCTGTGTTAAAACTAGTTCAGTGTGCAATTTCTATTTCACACTTCCACAGTTTATTTCTTTGAATCAGTCCACAGCAAGGATACTTTTCTCTTACCTTAAATATGCAATTTACCCTCAAGTACACAACAGCGTTTTATCACTGTATTCTATTTTGCATGTGTGAAAAGTTTTAAAAAAACACCAAGTAACTGAAGCACAGGAAGGGGTATGATAGCTTTTGAACATGATAATGAATACTCAACAAATGAAGATGACAAAACTGTCATAAAATATGCATCTCCACAGCTCTGAGGATATGATAAATGCCTGATTTTCAGGGGAAAAAAACCCAAAAAAACAAAAAACAAAAACAAAAAAAAAAAACCCACCAAAAAAAAAAAAAAAAACCACACCACCACCACCTGGTTTCTTTTCCTACCTGTTTTGTATTGTACCAATAATGGGGACAAATGCCTCTGGTCTTCCTACCTTGGTGGCTTATACTACTTAGAGAAAAGCCTCACATGTAACCTAGGATGTAAGATGTGTTACGGCAAAACTTGTTACTTCAGGCACTTAGTATCATACTAGAAGAAAAAAACATGGAGATGGAACCATGTGATGTTCTGTAACTTACGTGTTTTGCTATGATTTCTTACAGTTGTAAACAACTATAAAAGTTGAGAATCTAGCCTAAATTGTACCAAGATTCTGGCTTGCCCCAAAGGTCCCGAGGAAGTGAAGGTGTGGTGTAAGTTAACTCTGTTGGCTAAGTTATATCTTTAGTGTAGGTGGCCCAGATCAAAACATGGAATCAAATATTCTAGGAATTTTTTATGCATCTCATAATCTTAACTGAACTATGAATGTTTCAGGTATTAGATTTTTTTAGAATCTGGTTGTCACTCTTTTTATTTTCCTCTAAGGGTATTGTCCTCTGGTGATTTTCACCAACAAAGTTTACCACCTACCTGTTCAGGATATGACTTTAAACAATTATAAACACACACTCAGAGAAATATAACACAAAGATCTATAGCTGGCTTTTCCAAATGTTTCACTGGTGTATTTTTCATATGTTGCAAATATTTTGCTTTAAGTAATTCATTAAAATTAACACAATAGGATAAGTAATTTTATGAAGATACTACCAAATCAGAAAAATAAGTTTTTAAAAAATTAAAAACAGAAAGAAGAAATCCCCACTTTTGTTTTGTTTTGTTTGAAATAGTAGTCAAATATAAATAGTTTTCCTTTGCTCTAATTTTATAAATTCTTTACTAGATTTTTGAATTTATAAGCCATAAATCTTAAAATTGGAAGTTACATCTTTTAATGGCATTGTCTGTTCTATAATGTTGTATACTGGGTGCAGGTGCAGTCAGTGGCAGTGGGGTCTGCAGGGGTCACTGTGCAGACACAACCAGTCCTGCTGGCTCTGACAGATCCACCGTGTCTGAACCCCATCGCCAAAGCAGTGACACCTTGGCGAAAGCATGTTTCAGAAAGGGAATAATGCTGCCAAGAGGGGAATGAAGGCCAAATTTGTGAGAAATAAACCTGCAGACAGAAAGGTCAGAGAAGAAGGCAGAGGAAGTGGTCCAGGCACTGGAGTAGAGATTCACTCCCCTGTAGTCTGTGGAGAAGGTAGTGGCGATGGGAGGCTGTTCCCCTGAAGCCCATGGAGGAGATCATGGCAGAGAAAGAAAAAGTCAGGATGAAGGAGAGCCGGACTCTTACGTATTGATTAAAATTAATAGTTCTACTTTTGTAAGTAATAATTTCACTATTTTGCATCATATTATATACACTGTTCCATATGTTTATTTCATCATTCACAGCAAAAGACAATGATGTCACAGTCCCCAACCCATAATTATATTTGCCTAATCAGAGTCGAAGTGTTATCAGTACATCTTCCCTCTCATAGCCTGAGAAGCGTGACTGCAAACAGGATTTCCCAAAATACTGTTAGGCAGAATAGGGACATTAACAGGGGAATATGTTTTCTTTTTATTTCTCTCTGCCCTGTGGCTGAAGTTGTACCAATTGTTCCCACACATGAACATGAGATTCCTGGATAAACTCTGGACCATGTGCCTTATTACAGGCATGTCAGAGAGGCAAGTATCAGAACGGATCTGTTTATTCAACTGGAACCAAAGTGCTACCTGTATTTCAAAACTGAACTAAAATCTCTCACCAGAGGTTAATGAAGGAAATGGAAAACCCATAGTGACATAAATATTGAGCAGGAACTAAGGACATAAATGACGTTGTAGTGCTTGTTTATAATAACTACCACAGTACTGCCGGTGACAATTCTAGCTCTGGCGAGTATGGCTAGCTTACTTTACCTTCCACCTTTTCCAAAACAATATAATAATATTAAAGCAAAACAACCACACAATATTTAGTGTAGACAGGGCATTATATACCACTGTAGGTGTTATCGGTACTC
>NC_053451.1:65183864-65334370 GCF_015227805.2 Hirundo rustica
AAAAAAAAAAAAAAAAAGATTGCGCCTCTTTGGGCAGGAGCAGATAATTACAGTGAGGTATTATTTCTTTATGATATAACAGAATAATTACTACAGTTCAATGCTGTTCATTTTTGTACTGAAAGACAAAGAACAGGAAGGACAGAGAACAGCAGAGATGAGAACAGTAGTATCATAATAATGGAGCTAATTCAGATTAAAATAATGAGGGATGACTGTGTTTTTTGAGATACTAATTACAAAACTACATCCTTAGAAATTAAAAAAAAAGGATGAAAATCAAAATTTATGTGGAAAGGTATATTAATTTCATTATTCAAATCAATAGCTCCTACTGTTGTTGATATGCTGCTGCTCAGATGAAGTGATAAGTTCATATTATCCATGAACTACAAAAATTAAGCTGCAGGAGGAGTTCAATTGTGCCAAATTTTTCAAGAGTGGCTAGTTTCCCTTAGTGACAGGTACTGTTAGGGTAAGGCAGAAGGATAACATCTAAATACTTCTTGAACCAGAGAATAAAAATCTATAGTTGACATGAAGCAGGAGAAAGTGGCATTATATTCTACCAAGTCCATATCATCACATCAAAAACACCTGGTGAAAATGACATTTGGTTCTCTTACTTCTTGTCACTCACAACAAACATCAAATTTCAACAGCAACACTCTATACAGTTACTTCTACCTTTTATAGAAATGCAGATTTTTGTTTTGGGTTTTTTTTTTTTTTTCCTAACTCCTATCTGCAGTTCTGGGGTTCAGATGGCTGTGACCAAGAGTCAGAAAAAGAAATGTCAGACTACTAAATCTGCTCAAGAAAATATCTGACACTTTGATTGGATGTCAGCAGAGACATCTTGCATAGCAGAAGGCTGCTATCAGTAGATCAGCCACACAGAAAGAATGTAATGAATCCAGTTGCTGAGGATTCTAGCTTTAGTACTTTACTTAGAATAGACTCTGTCCTCACATCTTAACCTGGGCAAGCTACAAGCATGGTTTGTTTCAACTGGAATTTTAGTTTCAACTCCACATACACTTCTGAAATCATATGATTTTCTGTTAAAGAGTACATGGATTGAAAATGGCAACAAGAACTGAAAAAGCAAAAAAATTAACAAAATTTTACTTCATGTCTTATGCTACTTATTCCATGCAGCAATAACTGTCCTTTTTTATGGGGAACGGCCTAATATTTTGTGTCCCTAGCCATTAGAATTTATCAACTTTTAGTAATTCCTAAAGTTTCTTGTCCTGTGATGTATTGTTCACAGCAAGTTCACAGTCCATTGTACCTGATGACTGATTTTACTGCATTAAAAAAAAAAAAAAAAAAAAAAAAATCCCATATAATTTTATTGAATCACAGAGTCAGTGTGATATGAGTCGGATACTGACACTTCTTCGAGTTAATGACACTGCACCCTATCACTATAATTATAAACAATCCCTACATTTGCCATTGGATTGCACTTGTATTTTCTGTATTTCATGAAAAAAAGAATCAAAATACTGGTGTTTAAATATGCTTCTAATCACATATCTATCCAAGAAAACGCCTAACACTTCACTGGTATCCTCAGACAAAACGTGCAGTTTCAGACTATTTCAGTTTTGCAATATTCTCTCACTCTAGCTTTCCTTCACACTATTTGCCTTAACTAGAGGTTTCTCCATTGTGTCAGTCACTGTATGAAAAATTATTGCATTCTTCATGCTCTAATTTTGCAAGATTTTTTTTTGCAAGAGCATTTGCAAGTATGCTGGTATTTTGCAGGTTCCTAAGCTAATGATAGTCCTAAGAGTCTCAATATATATGTCTGGTTTTTATCATTTTTTTATGACAATTCTCAAACCCTCAGATGACTGAAGGATGCATGGCCACAAGTATTTGCACCAAATGTTATTCTACTAGCCAAATTTTGAAAAGCTATAGTGCATTTTCAGTTTGTGCCTGTGAATACAAAATAGGTACTCCAGAAAAGCTACTCATCTAAATGTTCCCATAAATACTCTATTTTGGGTTGTCACCAGCTACCAAGCTGTCTCTGCTTGTGACTGTGGTTACTAATACTGCAATGATGATGTAAAAGCACTATTATTGCAATGCAGATCTGTGATCGCAAAGCAGTGGAAGCTGACACAAACAAGCATTTGTTCCTCATTGGTCCACTTGCTGTAACTATGCAGATCTTTCTGCAAAATATATTCTTCTGCCATTATAGAGCCTATACCTGGAACACTTAGACACACAACACTATTTCCCAAGGCACAATACCAAGATCGTGGGAAGGTAAATTTTTTTGTTGTTGTTCTTGATGATCAGGAGGTCTAAAGCTGTGCACAAATTCGCAGCTGTAAAGTCATATCTTCAATGATACTGGATTCCAATTCCAGAAGTAATTTTGAACTACACATGAAGTTTTAATGCCCACTTGTTTATGTATGTGAATTTTACCATTGCTGAGAGTCTTAGATTTTCTGTTAAACTCTCAAGCAATTCACATCTATATTCAGTGCAACACTGGGTATTAGGCACATTAAAATGTAAGTTGAAACAGCCTTAACACTTGATGACCAACTTAATGGTGATCTGCTGCATGACTAAGAGATTTTAATATATTTTCATTCCAAGGCTGCTTAAAGAGTTACAGACCTGTGTTATATCTTCCACTTATTCCGCTTGTGCATGGTCACTGTATATTGGGACTTCTCTCAGATTACTTATGGCTCCAGGAGAAAACAAAATACAATATGCATTTTAAAATCTTTCTAGGCTGTATTTACTTACTGTTCAGAATTTGGTGGAGAGTTACGCTTTCCAATGATTCAATGGGATAAATTAAAGCAATGAGTCTGTATTTTCATGTAAGAGCCACACTGTGAAAGACTGTGATGGTTCCAATTCAGCATTTTAAAAAAATACCTTTCTTCTTGAGAAAAAAAAAATCCTAATTTTTCCTTCATTAAGTGAAGGTTCTTCCACAACTTCACAAATTATCATGCAGAGTGTCACGTAACAATTTTAAATAATTTCGTTAACAGAGACGACTGAAAAATATATTGAACTCATACCCACACTTCTTATTTTAATCTGAAGAGATTCTAACAAACTAAACTAAGTTTACATAAATTAAACAATTTTATTGGTATATTTTCATAGAGAAATATGCTGTTGATGCTTCATAGCATACACTGAAGTGTAATTCAGACCCCAAAGTAATCATATGAATCACATTGTTCCTTTCTGATTCTATTTGCCTGACCTGGCTTTTGAAAACAGGAGGCATTCCATAACTCAGCTTGATGTGGCTTTGATTCTCACTAGAAGAGGATGGACTCAGCAGGGAAGCAGCACTTGTAGAAAGAGCTGCTGGGAGATAAGCAAGACCCAAGGAACTGTCAGTCAGGACACTGTTCTATATTGTGTGCAAGCAAAAAACCTTAAGTTATATATTCTAAGTGAAATCTGTAACTCAAAATTCTTTACGAATGGAAAACCAGGAAAGAGAGAGAAATTTTTAGATTCTTTGTTGGATGATAGCCTTCAAAAGCTTGATTATTAATTTAAAACAAAGCAAAAATGTTACATAATGTGAATAGTAAACTCATCAGAAGTTGTTGGCTACAATTTCTTATAGACTAAGTCAAATTCCCTATTTCACAAAATATTACCAACCAATAATATTACCAATATTATATAAATTTAAAAATAAAGTCTTCTAAGACTGATTAATAACAGCTATTTTTATACCATCATACTGTAACAAATAAATACTTTTATTCATTAGACCACAAACTATATTTTTATGAAATTATACACAGTAGGAAATTAGACCCTTCCACTATTCTGTGTGGTTTATTTCATTTCATTACATTGACTTTTATGCTATGTCAAAGGTTAATGCTAGCATTCCTGCTTTCACTCTCTGAGTTTATTGAAAGCCTTAGGACATATAATGTAGTAGAAAAACACTTTTGAGAGAAGAATAGACTCAACTGTTTTGCAATGTGAGAAGTGAAAAACACATAAAGAAGGGGAGTTCTTCAATAACCAAATATTGAAAACACGGGAGCAGGAGATTACCTATACTCATACAATACTACTTTTTCACAAGTGGTCAATAGACCTAATGTAGAAAATCCTTATTTTGTGAAGTCTTGTGCTGATCAGTATTAAAGCCCCGCAGTTTAAGAATAAGAAATGGAAATAAGAATAAAAATTAAAATATTCATTCAGTTTCCAAGTAAGCAGATTGCTAGTCCTTATGACTGCAGAGAAATGCATGAAAAAATAACCCAAAGATACCCAAAGGGATGGAAAAACTGAACTCAAAACTGTATTTTTCATTAAAATATTACAATTTTTTGTGCTCTGATTCATGCGTTTTTAGCATTTTGGTCTTGTCAATATATTTGACTCTGACTAACTGAAGGTACTGGTCCAGACTCTGAACGTGGAAGACAGGGTGAGAATGAAGTGATAGAGTCCGTGATTGTGAGGTAATAAAGGAGTGACAGTAGCAAAACCGTGACAATGGATTTCAAAAAAGAAACAGTTCATCACACTTTGGAAACAGGTTGATATTGTAGTAAAGGAAGGATTTTCAAGCAAAAATAAAAAATGTAACTGCAGGGAAACTGGTAATTTCCAGGATGTAGAACATAAAGGATGAATGTGGAAGAAATGTAACTACATAGGAACAAGTGCATATATATACACATTGGGGCATGAAAAATATTATTTGACTTGACATTAAAAAGAAATCTACCATTTAAAATGGAAACAAAAGTTTATAAATCAGTATAAGATAAAAAGAGAATAGGAATTTGGCAGGGAAATATGTCAGATATGCAAAGGAAAAAAAACCCAAATTTTTAACCCAGCAAGTATCAGATAAAAAATAAATTGATTTCTTAATACTTGTCAAGAAAGGATATTGTGACTAATGGAAAAAAAAAAAAAAAAAAAAAAAAAATAGAAGATGAAAAAGAAAATACTGTAAAGGTCAATTTCTTTTCAACAGCATTATTGAAAAAATGGTTTGACTGTGATGAAATGTTTAACAAGTAAAAAATGGGCCTGAATGAAGAAAGATTAAAGACTATGTAGATAAAGGCATTTGAGATAGCATGTTCTGATGAAATTTGCTATATTTAAAGAACAGACTCAAAACCATTTCTGAGTCATTGACAAGTGCTATGGAAAATTTACAAAGGAAGAATGAAATCTCAAGAGACAGTAAAACAGCAAATACAATATCTGTGTTTTAAAAAGATTAAGTGCATATGGGGGATTTACTGCTGGGAGTTACAGCCATTTTTGGTATCTGAAAAGATGCTAGGACAGATTATTAAACAATCCATTTGTAAACACCAGGAGGATAATAAGATTGTAAGAAACAGCTTAGGGATTTATCAAGATCAAATAACGTCAAACAAATCTAATTTCCTCTTTGCTCTAGATAACTGACCAAGGAAGCAGAAGAGAACCTTTTTTTTTTTTTTTTTTTTTTTTTTTTTTTTTTTTTTTTTACTTTGCGAAGGCATATAGCCACATGAAATCTCATAAACAAATTACAGAGAAATAGTGTCGAGAAAACAAACATAACACTGGCACTTATGGGAATGAAAACCTTTTTCTCAAAGGGTATATATCACTTTCTAATTGCTAGCCTTGGTGGACTACTCAGGTGTAATGCATGTGAATAGTATTAAAGAAATATATGTGTTCATAATTATGTTCAGAACTCTATACTATACTGGTAACTCACAGAGATGTTTAAATGGGAATTCAGCAAAATTGTAAAGATTTCTACATATTCTAAAAAATTACCTAAATTAATTAAAATATTTTAAAACAGACATGATTTTTTTTCATCATGTTGAATAAGAATGATACCGTTTAATTTAAACAACAACAACAACAACAACAACAAAAACTAACAAAAACCAGCCATCAGATATATGGGATAGGCATACATCAAGAAAGGCTGTTAAACAAATTACCAGAAACCTATGTTCTAGACTGTTTTAGTTCTTTCAGTCTTGTGTCAGAAGAGAGGGTGGGTTAGATTCCTTCCTTGTTTTGCAATGACATTATAGCAAATAAGAGAAACAGTTTTGTGTTATACTCAGGAATCTCTTCCACCAGCAAAAAATATAGTTGGTTGTGTCTAAGAAGCTTTATGGTTTAAGTGTAGACAAATTCTCAGTGAATTTGATAATTCAGATTTTCTTGATAACAATTTTATTAACACTGATTAGCTATTTGTTCTAGGACAAATAAAGTATATCAAATGTTACTAGATATTTGATTACTGATATTTGCTCTGTTAGTTAGAGCATGGTGCTAAAACCATCCCAGATTGCAGGTTCAATCCTTGTACAGACCATTTACTTAAGCATTGGATAATGCTCATTGTGGGTCCCTTCCATAGGACCTCTGCTTGGTCTGACTTGGATATTTCTGCCATTTTCCTATTAACAGGGTCAACCACTAGCAAAGTGAAGTGGGTTCCCTGGAAATATGCAGAGCCACAAACGGATCCCCACAGGGCACAGACACAGCTGCTCATATAATCAGTGTCAGACAAGGCTCTGCCCTGAGAAAACCCCACACTCAAGACTCACACCAGCCACACACACACAGCCACATTCCCTAATCCTCTTGGGCTGGCAGAGACAAAAATCACTGGTGCAGCACACACGCCACACTCCCCAGGGTCTCACACATACATTCACGGATTTCCCAAGCACCAGCGCTGACCCTCTGCCCACCTAACACCTCTACCAAGCCACCACTACCTGCCCCACATGTCCCTGACAGCCAGCTGCTCCAGCGGCGTGCTCACTGGATACACACAGCACTAGTCCTACAGGCACACTATTCTTGTGAGTCCTCCCTGAGGAGAAAAAAAATCCACCCACCTGTTATCCCTACCCAAACCCAGAACATCCTACTTCTCACATGGGCATGCTTACATTTTGCCAGTGAATCCACACACAGACCTCACACACACCTGGCTGGGCATGTGTTACAACCTGCCCCAGAAAACAAGAGTAAATCAGGTTCTTTTTAATAGATCTTGTGAAGCAGATTAGAGTAAACAGCACTGAATAATTGCTGTTTGTAAATATATATAGAGAGAGTTTGTTTTGGAACAATTTGGTTGAAATAGAAAGCAGGTATGTAGCCATTTTGGTTGTTATCATCTATAGCAATATAAAAGCACAAAAAATAACACTTAAGATAATGCAAGAAAAAATAAAATTAGAACAATATAGAGTCCCTACCTGTTGGATCCAGAAATTATACTTGATTGTTGCAATTTTGGTATCCCATGATCGAAGTAAACATCATATTCCTGTTAAAATTATGATCGTGATCTGTCAGGGAAAGTCCTTGTAATTCAAAGATTTCATGAGTTATATTCACTCAGGTGGGAATGACCAATCTCCACTGAGGTAAGGAGTCTTATACCTGATGATGTAATACTGTGAGTCAAGGGTCCAGGTGGTTCCAGCTGCCTATTTTGTCAGTGTAGTTGAGTCCATTGTGGCCCATCATGGCCATCAGCAGAGATGGACAGTTTCAGGCTACATGTGAATGTCCCAGTACTTCCCAGGGAAGTTATCATAGATGAATTCACTAATTCATTAACTAAGGAAAAAGAGACAATAGCCCACCTACCTGTCAGGGTTTGCCACTTTCTTTATTTCATTTAACACCAGCTGTAGCCTGAAGTGTCAGGTGTGCTCTCCATCTGCACCTGGGAGGTTACTTTGCACCTTGGCAGTTTTCCCTGATTGTTTGAGCCATCAGCATTCCACTCTCTCTTCCAGTATCACTTGTGGATACATTCTTCTCCCTAAGCCTGTGACGATTGGACAATACTGCCCCCTTTACCTTCTCTTTCTGTGCCACAATCTATTTCAAGCACAAGGGAAAAGGTAATTTTCTACCTATACCCATCTATTTGTGGGTATAAAAGATTACCTCTTAAGTTTAATGGCAGCTCATGCAGAGCTATGTTCAAATGCCTTCTTCAGACGACTTTTTCTTAGGCATACTAATACTTCAGTTTTGAATTGGCTGGGTTAAAACTAACTTTTCACACTTTGGGGTAAATATCAGTTAGTATCCATTGAGATAAAGTGATGTAAAAGAAGAGTTGCCTGTACTTTGAGCAAAGTGAGACATAATAATTTCCTTAAGCCTTTCTAGAGTTTGAATGAGTAAGATATTTGTTCCATATAGAATATTTTTCTGCATAATTTGTTAACACTAAATATAAATTTTTTAATTATTAAGACATCCTCATCATTTATACTTACTCTAAGAATACAATTGCCTTGAAATCTTTAACTTAACAGGGAATGAATGAGAGTGTGAAAATCTGTTAGTATCTGGTGATCTCTTGTGACTATTTCTTACAAAGGAACATTGAACCTTGAACTTTGGTGCTGCTTCCTGCTTATAAAAATGACTGTCTCGAAAAATTATTTACTGAAATTCTGAAAAAGCCATCACATTACCTAGCATCTAAAGAAGGTATAAAGAAGACCCAAAACAAATGGAAAATCACAGCCAGAATTAAGCTACAATTTAATCTTGAAACTAGTTTTGTAATATGATGTCCTAAACTTTGAATATTTGAACTAGAGGCAAAATTGAGGGTTGGCTTTATTTTTGCTAGATTAAATAAAAATAGAAGAAACAGAAGAAACAACAGCAAGGTCTTGAAAGACTGAGAGGCAAAATTCACATTGGTCTTGCAACAAAACTGTGCAGATTAAGTCCTAGATGCAACTGACTCACATACTACTAAGCATTCAGTAGTATTATTCGCATAATACTAAGCATTAAACATAGTCACAAAAAATATTGAAAAGAAATAAATGAGTACTGACTGATGGAATTGAAACTATAAAGAAAAGAGATGCTCAAGGAGTATGAATATTGACAATAGGAAAGGAGTCAGGAATATACAGCATAGGAAGGATTAGGTGGGCTTATCCTGTGGGTTATCCACTAATATAAAAAGGTGCCTGATTTACTCTCCCTCTATCTTGTGGAATTTCTACTCCCCTGCAGGTGAATATATAACACTTTGAAAGCTAGGAGCACAAAATTAGGATTACTTAAATTTACATAGCAACTAGCCCAAATTCACAAGTGGCTTAGAGTAGCTGACTGGAAGTGTGAAATATTAAAATTGGGAAGTGGAATTGAAAGTTTTAGAGAGACCATGTAAGCAGAATGCCATTTAGACCAAAATTCAAGGTATTTAATATAGGAAATGTACAGCATTCTGATAAGAAGCTTCCACAAAAGCTACAGCTACATCAGACAGAAAGCTACAGCTTCTCTATGATGTTGTAGCTTCTAAAAATTAATGACATGTTTAAAAATAAAAAAGTGAGCTGGAAATTGTGGCAGGGAGAACTGTGTGTGTAGTGGGATATAAGAAAAGGAACAGTAAATGAGTAGTAAACAGTAAAATCATGCCATTGCTCCCAAGAGTTCTTAGTTACTATAATTAATATCTGTCAGTCAATGAAGCCATATTCACCCTTGCTGCTACTAACTATATTAACATCTATTACCAACTAACATAAATATATTATATCTAATCACAACAGCACCAAAACTATATTAGAAAAAGACCACAAAAGGGAAAAGAAAGTCTTTCATAGCATAGAAGAGGAAGCGTATGTATGAGGCTTATACTTGTAAAGAGAAGAGCACCTAAAACAACCAAAATGCTTAATTACCAAAGCAGATTCTTAAATCAGAGTAACTTCTCTTGTACTATGCTTTGGAAAACTACAAGTCCTGAAACCTAGGAAATCCCAGGCTCCTAGACCACAAAGTACTTTTTTGTTTATTTTCCCTGGATGTAATGGCAATCTCTAGGCATGCAATTCTTCAGTCTCTTTCTGTATTGTGTCATCCCTTTGAATTCTGAACAGCTCTGGAGGATTACCACTTTGCTACATTCTGCTTTATCATGCAGTACTAACGCTCTTAATCATGATTAAATAACCAGACTTCATTCATATAATATGTATTTGCTACCAGTCCCCATGTCAAGAAGATGTCTACACAAAAGCTGTGCAGCACAGAACTGGCTTGAAAGGTATGTGATATTAATATACATATGTGCTTTCATCTATATCCTTGCACACATAAGGAAAAGGATCTTTCCTTCCGAAAGATCTTGCTGACTTCTTAATCACTTTGCCGCAGTCTCAGCTCTGGCAATCTCTGCTAGTGAATCCATCCAGTCTCCTGTATTTTTCGCCCATTTTGTTAGGTAGTTGGTGTACTTGTAGTTAAGTTCCCTTATATATTGCAGGAACAGGAGGTAGAAGAAAAAAGGAAAAATACATCCTCTACCTAATCTGCCATTTACATCAGTATATCTGTCTTTCAAAAATATTAGTTCTGTGAACTCATGTTTTCTGGAACAACAACTAAAATTGTTTGGCAGAGATTGTTTGTTTGTTTGGATTGGGATTTTGTGTTTTATTTGTTTGTTTGTTTGGGGTTGTTTTTTTGGTTTTTTTGTTGTTGCGGTTTTTTTGATAGTTTGTCTGATTGGCATTTTTTTGTTTGGGTTTTTTTTCTTCTGAATTATCCATTTGATCATTTCAGTGTAACAAATGGAACAGCTGACTGTATTCTTGGCCCACTTGATTGCATATGAAATGTATAGTATTCCCAATTATATCAATTGACAGTTGAATAATAATCTGAATTGGCTAAAATATCATCTTTCTGCCTGAGGCATATAAATGATACTGCAATGGTGTGCATACATTATGATAAAATTAATTTTTATACTGGGGGAGAATCAAATGATAATAGGAGTGGTGAACATTAATCAATTTCAAGCAATAATTCACAGTTCAAGTATTGAAGAGGGTGAAAATTGTTTTATAGATGCAAATTCTAAGAGGTGGAATCCTCATTAACACTGTCTAATCTTTTTAATTTGAACCACATCATTTATCTGAACTGCATAATTTAAAGGTCAGGCAAATCTTCCATTTTTGAAGTAAGAATAGAGACCTTGACTTTCAGAACTTCAAGCAGCCAAAATTCCACTTTAGACAGTAGCCAAAAGTCTTGTCAGAAGGAAGGTTTGAATTTACAGGTGGTAAAACCTTTTCTCAGTCTGAAATGACTAGGCTTTATTGTCTTTTTAAGCATGGATCTCTTAAAACAAACATTTCCTGGGCCAAGATTTTGTTGTGGTGGGTTGTGGGGGGTTTTTTTGGGGTTTTTTTTGTTTTTTTTTTTTGTTAGAGCTTCATCTGATAATTCCAGTGGCTGAGATCTCAGGGCAGTTTGTGTGATGTTCAGAAAGATGTCATGTTTATCGAAGCTATAGAAGACTTTTATTGCTTCGTACACTGGGATCCCCTTTGGGATTCTTATTGAAATACATGCCATTAAATCACCTTCAGCCAGTTGCTAGATTTATGGCTATGGGACATCTGCCAAAAAGCAGAGGCTTAGGCTGAATATAATACCAAATTATTTGGTTTGACCCTGACTGTTTTCAACTAACTTTCAAGGAAAAAAAAAAAAAAATCCAAAAAACCCAACCAAACAAAAAAATTCTAAACCTTAAATTCCTTAGTCAGACTCCCAGTAATGATAAAATATGTTTAGATATATGAAAAAAGTCTGTTTCTAAAAGATACAAAGTTTGTTTTGTGTATAATATTTATAGATTTTATAAACTGAAAATCAAAAATTCTCTTCATTGAAATCAGTATGGGTTCCTGCTATGATTTAGAAATTGATCAGTTTTTTAAAGAATAAATTATTAAATTAACATTTTATTATAATGAAGGTATAGCTCATGATACTGGTCACTGAAATACGCTCACCACACATTTGGGAACACTGGAGAACTGGAACCCAAGATTCTTATGCCAACCTTATGATGATGAGTAACACCTTTCATGAGAGGGAAGATCAGCACATCAAAGATGCAACATTCTTTATGTTTCCATTTTTTATGCCATCTGAGCAGCTAGAGTAAAATATCACTTGAATTTTGTTTGGTCCACATGTGATTTGATTTCAGAGAGAAGATTCTCCGCTGTACTGAAAAATATCTCTCTACTTTTTTATATAAATCTATGAAGCAGACTTATGGACCTTCAGAAGTCCCTTTCAAACTAAAATATTTATTGATTCTTAATTGAGAAATCATAGTGAAAAAAATACTATAAATTATTTTAAAAGGAAGCCTAGTTATTGAAACCAATAAAGTGATGACTAAAAAGATTACTTCAAAGGGTTGTGTGGTTCCTACATCAAAGTAAATTGTCATGAGTTTATAACAGCTGATGAGAAAATAAAGAATTAGTGGAATACAGGGAAAAAAGTGTGCAGTGTTTAAAATAGTGTAAAAGTTGATTCTCTCTAAAAAGTGTTACCAACATTGTTGTAGTGGCTAGGTCTCTCTCAGCCTGACTTTAGTGAACTAAATGTTGATCCAAGTTGCTTGGACAAAATTTAAAAATCTTTTCACTGACTGTCACACAGCATGTCATCTGCCCCACAGAACTTACCTGTCATGGATACATAGAATTTAGACAACTAGCTTAATCTAAATGTTTAGTTCGTAGATAAATGAAGCAAGTGCTGAACCTGCTACCCAATTCAGTCAATATAAACCTAAGGTTCAAGAGATACAGGTTTTGTCCCAGAAGAGAGCACAAGTGAAATAAAACAACACCCGATATATCCCTGATAATCCAAGAAAGGAAAATGATCCAATATTTTCTTCAGATCTGAAGGAGAGGAACTGAAACCTTGGAAGACTGAAAGACTCCAATGAGGTATTAGTCAGATTAATCAATGTTTATAAAGATTTGCAAGTGAAATCCTTATTTTTATTTTAATATTTTGGAAATATATCTATATTTTTCTATAAAATAATTTGTCTCTTGTTGTTCTTCTCTTTACGTCATGTCTTTAATACATATTTGGATTTCTTCTAAAATTGGATTGGAAGACTACTTGCTGTGCTAATCAGGTAAGTTTCAAAACTATTTCAAATTACTACAAGAAATAGAAAACTAGATTGATATGCTTTATATCATTAGTAAAACATTTTCTCATGACACTTCTGAATGAGACACAATGAAAACACATTTTATAATCCCCAAAACAGTATAATCCATTAAAGCAAACAAACAAACAAACAAACAAACAAACACACCCCACCCCCCTATTTTGGGAAATTGTTTTAATTGTTAATCCCATTTTAATTGTTTTACTGTTAACTTAGATTTAGTAAAGAATCTGTAATAGATTTCATCCCTGGGAACTGGTTACTTTAAACACCTTCAGGAAACAAGCAGGTAAAGGATTAACTCTAATAAAATTAAATTAGAAATGGAAAATCTTAAATTTCTCATGTGATATCTGACATTATTTCAGAGTAAAAAGTAGGTTACTTCTAGATCTCTATAGTTAATTAAGCTTAAATAATTTTCCCCTTTTTCTCTGCTTAGCAGAGACTGTATGTGTGTGCATGTGGCCTGAACTATGACACTGCAGGTTGATAGGTAGCTGAACAGGCAGGACCCACACCACCTATCTCTGTTCTCAGCTTAGTTGAACATATATATTAATGTGTCTTTGTGGTAGATATTTCTCCTGGAAGCTTTGAGCAGAAACTGCCTTTTACCATGTCTGTATTCTGCACTAGAATTAGAGCCAGTAAAATGATTAAGGGATTGAAGTATCTAACATGAAAGGAGATGCTGAGACAGCTGGGATATGCTAATCTCAGAAAGAGAGGTCTCAGGTGGATTTTATCATTGTGTACAAATACCTGACAGGAGGGGGTGATTCAGAAAGTTAAAGTCAGAATTCTCTCAGTAGCACCCAGAGAAATAGATTGCAACACAAGAAACTCCACTTAAACATAAGAAAAATTTTTCTTACTGTGAAGGTGGTCAAACACTGGAGCAGTTTGCCCAGACAGGTTGTGGAATCTCCATGCTTGGAGATTCAAAGCCTCACCATACATTACTCTGATCAGCCCACACCAGGTGACATAATGATCTCCAGAGCTCCTGCCAACCTCAACCATTCTGTGATTTTGTGATAGTTTCTAGCAGAGTTCTTGATCCCCCATGAGTGGTGCTAGTCAATTTCACTATATGTGTGTAGCTAGATGGTAAATAGACTTAAAGAAGACATTAATGAAGATGGCTAAGTTACATAAGATTTTATATTTTCACTGGCAATGGTTTGACTGTTAAAACATAGGTAAATTATTGATTAGATCAGTAACAATATTATAATCGTGATAGTTATAGTTGTGTTTTAATTTTTGCTCCAATCTTAAATGCTCTAGATGAGATCCTTCTTGTAAGCCTTTTTGTAATTCGAGATTGCTTCCTTCTGGAGATGCTTTTTTACCCCCACTACTGCAGATGGTATGTCAAGAATTAGCCTGAACTAGCTTAGAAAAATATATATTTTGTATGACCAAAGTTAGGAGACATGAATTATTCCTAAGCATCTGCCACAAAAAAAAACCCCAAAAACCCAAAAACAAACAAAAAAACCCACAAAACCACAATGACAACAAAAACAACAAGAATAAGAACAAGGAAAAAAAAAGAAACCCACACAACACACAACAACCAGCCAACCAACCAAAATAAACACCCCTACCCCCAAAAAGAGAAAACCAAAACAAAAGTTAATTTAATTACCATATAATTTAAAAGGAAGATTCATTAGTAACTTGGAAATGTAAGGAAATATTTTTGGCGGTTCATTCTGAAGCAACGTAATTTTCCTCTTAAAAAATCTGAAAAAAACCCTCAAATGTAATGTAGCATAGGAGGTGCATTTTCTTGTAAATAAGAAATAGCTCTTGAGTCATTTTTTTGTCAAAAAAGAAATATAAATTCCTTCTGGAAGTAGGGGAAAAAAGAATTTTAATTACCCTAAGCTGTGTGACAGTTTGCATTTGATAGCTTGACTTTTAATTTCAGTGGTTAGTCACAGAGCACACTGCATTTGCTCAGCCATATGACATCTTATTTCTCTTACAAAGATAAGGATACATTCTCTTTTACAAGGCCAAATTTCTGAGGAGTGGTACTGATAAAATTGGCTTGGCATCGAGTACAAGAAACTATCATGCTGGGCTAACCAGTATTACAAGAATTCATGTGTTTGCAATGTAGCTGATAAAATATATAGTGCAGTGACTTAAGTTGTTCATGGCCTACTTACAGATTTCCTATTTAGTACTTTTAAAGAAAGATGAATATAAAAGAAAACTTCTGCAAAGAATTTTGTCCTTCTCACACAGGAGAGCTGTAAAAATCTTCTTCTTTTATATTTTCTGTCCTTAACTTAAACTAGATTCTTCTATCCTGTATCTGATTAACTCAAAACTTTTTTGGATTGTGTTCTTTTTATTTCACAGACTTTTCATAATTACAAAGAATTTCTGGTCTTCATATGTATTTTAGAATTGTATCACTATTAAAAATGGTAACTTTGAATGTTGTTCTTTGTCAAAACTTTTCCACAATGTATTTTTCTTTTATGAATATTAATATTGGTTTTACATATTATAATCAGAGTGGCAACTCTCAGAACAGCCCATGGGGAGTCAAAATGTATAATTCAGGTAACTAGATGTCAAGTCATCTTGATCTAACCCTTTTTTTCCTTTTTCTTTCACTTTCCTCATGCGTATGGGCCACTTTTTGTCCAACAAGGCTCCCAGGCTATTTTCTGCCAAGCTGCTTTCCAGTCAGCAGGCCTCACAGTCTGTCTTGGTGCCTTAGATTATTCTTGCCCAGTCACAGGATTTAATATGTCCCTTCCTTACTGTCTTGGTTTAAAAAGACAGGTATCTGCTAGGGAGAGGCAAGGCCTCTCTAGGAATGGAGAATTCCAATCCCTTCCCTCCAAGTTATTATAATTTGGAAGATTAAAACTTTTCAGTCAGAGCTATGGGGAAAGGAGTAACAGTCCTTTACTGGTAAATAGGACAAACAAACAACAACAGCAATAATAATAATAATAAACAGAACCAAGAACCCCGAGGGGCTTTGTCTCACAAGCCTGGCGCAGTCTGATCCCTTGGGACCCCGAGAGCACCAAGCCGAAACAGTGGAAAAAATTCCGGGGCTGATGGCCGGAAACGGTGGATTGTCCCGGAGGCAGGGGTGTGTTCCATCAGGCGAAGTGAGCAGTGCTGAAGAAGCCGTGACAGCTGGACAGGGGCTGACCCAGCTCCAGCAGGGCAGGTGAAGAGCTATGAATTCCTGGCACTCTGGCAGATGATAGAATTCCCAGGACTGGACCCTCTGTTAACAGTGGACTCCTCACGCAGCTAACAGTCGCCTATCCGTCCTCCCCGGGACCGAGGGCAGAAGAGACCACCCTCAGCTCCCAGAGCCCCCGAGCCTTTCCCTCCTCCTCAAACTAAGTGATCTACTACTTTTTGTGTGGGTCACGTATCCTTTAAGCATCAGTATTTAGTCTCTTAGCAACTTATGGGGGGGAAATTCTATAGGAAAACTTAACCCCCAACACTTAGATAGTTGCGCTTTGTAAGATTCCCATCAGCCCATTTCCACAGCGTGTCAAGGTAATTCTGAATGGCAGCATAGCCATTTGGTGGTACCATTCCTTCCAGTTCCCAACATGTGCAAAATTCTGAGAGTGCACTCTGTCCCATCAACTGGTCATTAATAAAGATGTTAAAATGTACTGGGCCCAGCAGCAGCTCTTGGGGTGCGTTGCTGGTGTCTGGGATTCAAATGGATTTTGTGATGCTGATAATGAGCCCCCAAGCCAAGGGGCTCATCTCACTTTTCAATCCACCTTCAAGTCCTAATCACTTAAGTCCAAATCACTCTGCTGTCTCAAAAATAACTTTTACTACCCTACCACTGGAAACGTATTCAATCATTGTTATAAATTCTGCTTTAGTACTTATATTTAACAGTAAGACTAATACAGTTGAACTTTCTGTAAAAGATTTTTTTTTTCCCATAACTGTAAACATCTTTTCTTGCACCAAATCACTGAAGCTCTGCTGTTTAAGGTAGATGATATTATGGCTATAGAATTATAAGGACTTTCCTATAGTGAAATAAAATCCATAGCCAGAGTTCATACTAAATATATGTAAAAATAGCATGAAATGTGTAAAAGCATACCTTTTCATATTATTGCTGAAAGTTACCATTGCTGCTTGAGTAGTGGAAAAGGATACAATACCCATTTCTTGAAAATATGATTGATCCTCCTAGGTACATAAAAATAAAGTCACACAAAGGACCATTGCAGAGCTTCAACATTATAATCAAGACCTTCCTAATATGTTGAAAAGCCTCAGAAAAAAACCTATGATTTTTATTATTCTGGGAAACAGTCCTTTACCTGTTCACCTGAATGGTCTTTCCTTGCTGAAAAATGCAATTTCTGGTCCACTGAGTTATTTCAGAATGGCACTTGAGCACTCATTAAGAAGTATTGAATATGCTATGGCTACAAAAAATAACACTTGAACATGAAATAAAAAAATAAAAAAGAGAGTACTTTTAAACTGATGAATATCCAGCTAATGAACAGTCACATACAAATTTTATAAAAGCAAAATATCTTCCTGAACGAAACAAGAAAGTCTTAAATTCTTCCACACTTATCCTTTAGAAAGAATAGCAGAGAACAGAACTGATTCAAAGACTCATAGCTGAAAGTTTCTTTGGCATAAACAGTCAATTCATGCCAGATCCCTCATATAGGGGTGTAGTTTTCCCCATGAGACTAGACAGCTGCCGATGGCAAAAGTAAGAGTCTGGCTCTCTCTGGCACCGGGTTGGATATTACAGCGTTTATTCTCAAGTCCTGCTCTGCTTGCTGGAGGCCTTCCCCAATGACTCCTCGATGCCAGAGAGCCCTGGCCCCTCCCCCACCGTGGCTTTTTCCCCAGGGGGCAGGGCCCAGAGGCAGGGCCCAGAGGCACCACCCAATCAGGGAGAAGTGGGAGGGGAACAGAGTTAGGTTACATATCAGTGTGGGGGATGGGCACTGCTGGGCAAGGACAGATAGAAAAACCATTACAAATCCGATGAAATATAAATCAAATGAATACATTACAACATAGGATTAATACTTAAAGGGGTTATGTTGGAATTCTGGAAACTTGGATTTGGGGATTTTAGTGTATAGTAATACATGAGAGTCAAGATGGAGGATTTTGGGTGTTGTCTAAGTCCTTCTTCTTCACCTTCTTCTTTTTTCTTCATGGGTTTAGGTAGTTTTCTTTAACTGGTTGATGGAGTCTGCATTGCAGACTTCAAATAGTTATTTGGTTTAAAATAAAAATAATTTAGGTGGCATTTCATAATTGGACAGGTTGTCCTTGAAAAGACCTGTTAGAGATAGAGAAGTACTTTATTTTACTTCATTTCTCTAACTTGCTAATAAGAGCTCATGCCTCATGAGTCTGAAAATACTGTAAATAGATAAGATTTAATAAACAACCATGTCCAAACTCAAAATCTACATTTCCCATGTCTTAATCCTGACCTTGGCAGAGAAAAAGAAACCAGAGCCGTAACAGGTTTCAGTAACCTTTTATGGTCTGAAAACCGCTGGTACAAAACTGGAGCAGAAAACAGCAACAGAAATAGTACAATACTGCTCTCTCGTATAGTGACCTTACTGGGAAATGCTGAAGTGTGAGACAGAAAGACCAACTGCATGAAGCTGCAAACCAGTCAGCTCTGAAACGTGACTTGATAACTCACAATTCAATTGCCGAATAGATGAATGTCTGGAGTTAAATTTTGACCTAGTCCAGTTGTGAGAATGCTGTCCATTTTACCCAGTTTACAGGATTATTATTGTTCAGTCAAAAGACAGACACTACATACAAATTTAGAACATGTAAAAGGGTTGATTCAAAGCCGGAAATTCTTTTCTTAGTGGTCCTTGTCTTACCCTGTAGTTATTGTCTATTTGTCAACACAAAGAGATCAAGTAGTAATGGTTCACTATTATCTGGTGAGCAATAGCTCCGTTTTGTGATTAGCAAAAATTAAGTATTAAATTCTCTTGACCATCATTATTTCAAATCTCTACAAAATAATTTAAATTGTTAATTATGCTAAAAAGCTATTTCAGGATTTATAACTTTTCCTGCTTTCATATTCCTGTACTTGACAATTAAGTCTACTTGTATAACCTGATGATCTACACCCACTGTCTTCAGGAAAGCAGATAAGCTTATTCATGTCAAAACATTTAATTATAAAGCTGATCATGTTGCTTTCGTACATCCTCTAAGAAGGAAAAAAAAAAAAAAAAAAAGGAAAATAGCTTACATTTTATCTTGAAAAGTCTTAAACATAAAATAGGAAATAGACATGTAATTTAGGAAGAAAGTAACTTGGCAGTTCAAGGTAATTAATGAGCTTCTTATACTCTCTAATGATGAAAATTACTACAGTACCCAGAAAAAAATAACTCTAATATGCGATAAAATTATGACAGATAATGAAAAGCACCTTCTAAAACATATGCAATTAGTAATTGTGGTTTCACTTCTGTTCATGCCTTTGCACTTCCCGACAGTTAACAAAATAATAATGTAAAATAAATATGCATAGTAGAGTTGGCTAAAAAATAGTATTCTTTTTGTTCAGTAAAATATTACTTTCTCCCTTCTTTGTTTTGCATTTGCATGCAGATGGATGAACAGAAAGCCAAATGAAATTAAATGGATTTTTCACTAAGAATTTATTTACTTCGCTTGAAAGGAAGATAAGTGGTTTTTTTTTGTTGTTTTTTTTTTTCCTCAAGGTGGTTGAACTGCATCATTGAAGGGATTAAATCAGGGATTTCCTTATTTAATATGATGTGAAATGTCCTCTAGGGAGGATAGGGGAAACTGGCAAAATTATCAAATGGTCTGAATTTCAGAGATCTGTTGTGATTCTTGTACCTCTGTGAGTTTTAGGTAGAGCTGTAGAAGTGAATTAGAGTGAAATAAGTACTACCAGCAAGTGTAAGGAGAAGATGCACTGGATATTCCAGCTCTGCAATTGTGCTCTATGCTGAGATATGGGAGTAATTAAAAAAAAAAAAGAAAAAGCTGGGGGGTGGGTGCAAATGTGTGATGACAAAAACTATTAGGATATTAGTACACATAAACAAAAAGGGCACTGAAAGAGGGATATTTTAAAGAGTTAACTAGTTAGAGATCCTATGTCTGCTGAAAGAAGAGTTGGAAAAACAGAAAGAAAATTTTAAAACTAAAAGAATTTTTATGATTTTTAAGATTTTTACTGAGAAAATTTTTAAACTGTGTGGTATTTCTTTATGAGACTAGACGACCGCCAATGGCAAAAGGAAAGAGTCTGCTCTCTCTCACCAGATGGGATAAAACAGCTTTATTGTTGAGTCCTGCCCTGGAGATCTCCTAGCTGGAGATCTTTCCCAGCGGCTCGCTGGTGCCAGAGAGCGAGGCCCCGCCCATGCTGGGGCTTTTTCCCCAGGGGGCAGGGCCCAGAGGCAGGGACACGCCACTACCCAATCAGGGATAAAGTGGGAGTTAGGTGGGTTACAGAGTTGGGTTACAGCTGAGCAAGAACAAACCACGTGATACAGATTACAAATCCGATGAAACACAATATAAACCCAATTAATGCATTACAACAAAACTGGAAGTCCGAGATGAGCAAAAAGTATACTTCAGTAAGGATTCAAAGCCATTATTGGTCACCTCATACATACTGTGAATCATAAAGTTTTCTTGTCCCCAGTGAAGAACTTGCTCTGCTGGCATCAGCCTTCTGGTTCCATTTCCACACTGCCTGAATTTCTGTAGTATGCATTTGGATTATATAAAGATCACAGTTATCTGTTGAGCTAAATGAGTGATGCAAATGAGACACCAGTTTCAGTTGATGGTGCCTTCCAAATACACTGTTGAAAATACAGGTGCAAATTCATCACTATAGAAGCTTCAGGTAATGAAAAAAAGCATACTTTGGGAATGTTGGCAGAGAACATACTAACTGTAAAATTACAGCCACATGAGGTTTTCTAGAGACCCTAATATAGAGCTAAAGGAAAAGCTGCTTGCTCTGAAAACTATTAGATCTCAAAACCAAGAATGAATGTCTACCTACGTAACAAAGAATTATCTGAACTTTGCTTTTTCATAGGCGATCCATTGTTTTGCTAAGAAAACATTAAGCTTGCTCTATACGCAACTAAAAGACATTTAACATAGACAAAGAAAACCATTAAAAATTAATACCGATCTTGAGATCTTACTTGAAGTAAAGCTGGCACAAGTGCAGGCATTCAAAATAATAGTGAAAAACCTCTATTGCTAGATGATTTTAAAACTTATAATGCCTTTTGGTAAAATACCATACCTCCAGCCCACAAAAGGAAAACAGACAATCCTCATCCGCCATTGTTTTCAACATTAGAAAATTTGTAACTACATCTTGTGGATAGAATTGAAGTTGGTATGTTTGAACAGAGAAGTTGAGAGCAGCAAACATTTTAGAAATGAGTAAAAACTTGAAGATGAGAGAGAAAATGTGATAATGATGAAAATAATGAAGAGGCGAACAACTGTAAAGACAACAGTAACAAAACTCAAGAGATGAAGACACACCGCAATTTTTTATGTATAAGTCACAGATAATTAACACAGAGGATATCTTTGTCTTAGGTTTTCTACTTGTTTGGATGCAATAGTTTCTTTCTAAATCACTTTAGTATTCTGTCATACATGTTGTATGGGCAATGGACTCCACTGTAATTGTTCATTTTGAGAACACTGATACATTCTGTTTGCTTTGACCCAGCCACCCACTAGCATCATTTGCCAGCTACAATGCTTATAGGGAGAAAACAGAAAATCAGCATTCCCTATTCACAGTCTTGTGTTTGTGAATCACTTTCACTGTATGTCATAGGATAAACTTGAAGTGAGCTACCCTTTAGGCAGTATATTTTGTTTTACATTTTTGTAAGAATGAGGTCTAAAGCCTTGGGGCATGTGTTGAAGGGATTTCCATGAGAAAGAAATTAACATAGGTGTGCTAGCCTGCTGATAGAAGTGACAGGTTATCAGGCAGATGTTATCTTATCTCAGCCACAAGGGGGGTATAAGAGGGAGGGATACAAAGACATCACAGTTTTGTTCTACCCTTACACAAGACACACATCTTTTGTAAACAAAATTCTGTGTATCTGTCATTCACATGTAAAGTCCCTGCCCCCTCAGCATTATGACAGAAATCTGGAATTTGAAATCCTCCATGGCAGAGGATAAGAATGCAACACTTTGTTGTAGTGCATTAATTTGGTTTATATTTCATCGGATTTATAATGGTTTTTTTATGTATCATGTGATCTGTCCTTGCCCAGCAGTGCCCATCCCCCACACTGATATGTAACCTAACTCTGTTCCCCTGCTGCTTCTCCCTGACTGGGTGGTGCCTCTGGGCCTTGCCCCTGGGCCCTGCCCCCTGGGGAAAAAGCCACGGTGGGGGAGGGGCCAGGGCTCTCTGGCATCGGCAAGTCATCGGGAAAGGTCTCCAGCAAGCAGAGCAATACTTGAGAATAAAAGCTGTAATATCCAACCCGGTGCCAGAGAGCAGACTCTTATTTTTGCCATTGGCAGCCATCTAGTCTCATGGGGAAAGCTACAACTGGTGCCCTAACGTGCAGCTCGAAGCCACAAAAGGCTCCTAAAAAGCTGGAAGAACCACTTGGGGAGCATGTGGCCGAGGAATCCCGTGCAGAGACAGACCCGTCAGGCTTGGTGTTCACTGTGGCGTCTCCGAAAAACAGGATTCTAGAGGCCGGGGCTGCAGTTTTCTTCCTTGGACTCAAAAATCCCATCGGAGTGCTGCAAAGAAGCCCCAAGCCCGGCAAGCTGCTTCGGACAGTGACCACGTGTTTGTGGAAAACTAATCCTGGAGACCGAGACTAGAAGCTCTTTTTGCACCAAAAAGGGTCAGTCTCAGGCAAAAGGAGTGATTGGGAAAGAAAGGAAAGGAACGCTGGAATTTTGGTGAGTGCCACTTTCGGTTTTCTAAGGGAAAATCTTTTTCAGAGGTGGGATTCCTCAGGGAAAAGGCGTATTTTGTCTGTCGGGGAAGGTTTTGCTTTCAGAGTAAACCTTCAAAGTGCTTTAAATAGCACGCTTCTTTAGGCAGCCTTGGGGGGGGGGGGAAAGGAAACTGTTTCCTCTTTTGGTATTTTTTCTCTCCAGCGAGTTTTTTTCCTTTCAGTTTCTCAGTCACAATAAAGAGGGGACACAGTAACTCAAAATCTGAGCCAAAAATGGGTGCAAAACTGTCTGTGTCTCAAAAGAGAGTCTATTACAGTATTTTATATACCTTGGATAATGACGAGACCCATTATGCAAAGAAACAGCTGAAAAAATTAACTCTGGGGTTGTTTTCTCAGTTTCCACACTTATCATTAGAGCAAATAAGCTCCCCAGAATTTTGGGAGGCTATAACAAAAACAATAGTTGAATCTGGCTCCTCTAACAATAAAGAAGATGCAAATTTTGCTTTTTATAGCTTAAAAATTAAATTTTCATTGCAAAAGCAAAATAAAAAGGAAAAAAGGCCAGTTCTTTGTGAATTTTCCCCAGCTTGTACCTTTGCAGGCAGTCTGAGTGCTCAAACCTTCCATCTCAGTGGTCCCCAGGTGGGGAGGTCACAAGATGGAGGGAATTCCTTTGTCCAAAATGGCCAAACCCATGTGCTCCCGAGCCACGAGGAGTCTCTCCCTTTGCCTGTCCCTCCTTCCAGCAGTCCCTTTTTCTCCCCAGACCCCTCCTTCCCTTTGGTGCCACCCCCAGCACTGCTTTCCCCTCTGACTCCGCCCCCTACCCTCAAACCTCCACCCTCCGACTCCTCCCGGGGTGACTCAAGCCTCCAGCCCCTCCCTGTCCCTGGTTCCCACGGTTTCCCCGCCCACAGTCCTGGTTCCCGCGCCCCGGAGCCAGGGGGAGGAGAGGGGGGGAGCCGGGAACCCAGAAGCAGGAAGCGATCCCGACTTTTCTGCCACCCCTTTCACATATCAAGAGTCAAAAAGAGGGAGTGCTGTCCACAGAAATTGGGACCCCTTCCCCCAACAGGCGATTCAGGGTTTATGCAAAGCTCAGGCCAAATTCAAATATGAAAGAGAATACTTTTGCAACCATTTAAAAGCAAATTTAGCATAAAATACTACAGTTCCCTTAGACCTCCAAAAATATTTCTTTCGGAGCTTTGGCAAAATCCTGAAACGGCTGTTGGTAATAAGAATCTGCCAATTCAATTAGCAACCCAGCCCGATAAGTCTTTCCAACCTTATAGTAAAATAGAGCCGCTTCCATCAGAACCTTTAGTAACATTTGTGGTGCGATTAGCCCGAGCTGTTGAGTTACAGGTTAAGAATAAGGGAGCCCAGGAACAGTTCCTGGAGGAGATGGCTCTGGCTGATGCAGACGAACAGTGCAAGGCAGCTATCTTCAGCCTGTCCACAGAACCAGCTCCAACTTTACATGACATGCTCCAGGTGTGTGCCAGGAAGATTCCCTTCATAAAGGCTCATCAAAACCACAGTTCCAGAGTCAAGCCACCACAAAAAGCTGCTGCTGCAGACACCATGCTTCCTGTACCTGCGCCACGGCCACCGTCCAAGAGAAGAACAACGTGTCTCCTGTGCAATCAGGCTGGACATTGGGCATCTCAATGCTTTTTAAAGAAGCAATTTCTGGACTTTCGGGACAATGGGGGCCAGAGTTCTCAAAGGTCTAAAGGGAATTTTTCAAAAAAAACCTAGAAAATGTAAATGTTAAACTAAATAATCCTGCTTTAACCAGTTCTGCCTTTCAGCAAAAGTCACCAGATATGACAGTAAAGGTTCCAGTGACCAGAGAAACCAAAAGTCCTCATGATCAGGTCACCTGGGGTCGTGGGTACGCCTACGTGTCCACTCCCCCAGATCTCAAGTGGGTGCTAGCTGAGTGGGTGAAACCTTTCATCCCCAAAACTGCAAAACCCCCTGCAGAGGATCCACAAGTGGCCAGTGCTGCCTGGAGGAGGAGAAAGCACTGAACCTTCTCCTTCTAATTATCATTATTCCTTGACAGTGTCTTTCTAAACAGTTTGCATTAAAGGTCATTTTTTCTTTTGCAACTCTAAAGGTACTCAAGGTCCAAACTCTGAGCATCTCCCACGAACTGAACCTTCCTCCTTCTTAATTTAATAAGAAAAGGGGAAATGTTGTAATGCATTAATTGGGTTTATATTTCATTGGATTTGTAATGTTTTTTCTATCTATCATGTGATCTGTCCTTGCCCAGCAGTGCCCATCCCCCACACTGATATGTAACCTAACTCTGTTCCCCTCCTGCTTCTCCCTGATTGGGTGGTGCCTCTGGGCCTTGCCTCTGGGCCCTGCCCCCTGGGGGAAAAAGCCACGGTGGGGGAGGGGCCAGGGCTCTCTGGCATCGGCGAGTCATTGGGGAAGGCCTCCAGCAAGCAGAGCAGGACTTGAGAATAAAAGCTGTAATATCCAACTCGGTGCCAGAGAGCCAGACTCTTACTTTTGCCATCGGCGGCCATCTAGTCTCGTGGGGAAAGCTACACAACACCATTTCACTCACAAGTTAACAGGCTGGCTCCTAACTTCTCCCCAAAGCAGAGATGCCCCTTTGATAAGATTTGAGTCACTGACTATGTCAGATTACACGCAGGTGCGCTTAATTGATTGTAAAGTGAAGATTAATAAATAACCAATTGATTTTTTTTTTTTTTTTTAGCATGTATATTTAGCACTAATGCAGTAGCACTTTTATCAATGGTAACTTCCAAATCATTTTTTTCTTTGCTTCAATAAATCCCAATATTTTTACATTTGTGATTGTGAAAAATTTTATTGAATGCAACCAGGCTGATAGTGTCAAGCTGTTATAATTAGAAATTAAGTGCAGTCAACCTCATGTTTAGATAAGAATTTACTGAAAATAACAACTGGAAATAGCAAGGATATAAGAAAACAAAGAGTAACATCAACAATATTAATAACAAAAGGAGTAAGCAAAGAAACTATTTGCATGGAAAGACTGCAACAAATAATGACCTTCCCGTCACAGCCCAAACAGAAGCCACACCCCTCCTCTCAGAAGCCACAGTCCCTTTTCCCCTGCCCCTGGCAATGACATGAGGTAGTACCAAGACATGTTATGGTCTGGCCGGGCTCCCTCTCAGGTGTTGCAAAAAATTAGCCCTGTCCTTGCCTGAAACCTGAACAATAATATGAAGAAAAAGAAGACACTTAAATTTGTCAATATAATAAATAGAACAAAATTAATATAACAATAGCAGCTTTTCCTCTAGTCTATCTTGGTTATGTGATATGGATGGTTAAAGGGGGATTTTGTAGGCATTAAATCCATCTTCACCCAGAGGCCATTAATTATGAACTGATTGAATCAGAAATTTGAGGTAGCTGGTATGTCCTGTTTTAGTCTGTTTCTGTCACAGGAATGGCTTAGAGATGGATAATTTAATGTAAAAGATTTTAGGATATATTTTTCTTTGAGGACAAGATGAAAGACTAATGTTTCAGATGTCAGTTCTCTGTTGTTTGAAGGTAATATTAAAGGTAATACTGCCTTAAAAAGCTTAGTCCGGTTCCCATCAACAGAACTGCTTTGTCACCTAACTCATTTTGCAAATTTCTCAAAAGGTAAAGAAGAACTTTTTTCATCTTTCTTCTTTATAAACTATTGAAAAAGATATCATAGTGAACAGATATATGAAATAATCTAATGGGGGATTTAGTTGCATAAACGCTGGTATCTAACAGCATGTGTGATGACACCAGGTTACTGGAAGTATTTACCTTTCTAAAGAAGTAGCTGTCAGGTACTCCCATATTGTCTGCATTTAGAGAACTGAATATCAACCCTAAAACTTCATTTCCCTCTACTTTGCAACTTGATGTGCACAATTTTTACGTCCTTGATGGATTATATTATTTCAGGTGATTAAACCTCTTAGGCAACTTCACCTATTGGTCTATTGCCCCCAGTGACAACTGCCCAGACTGTCCACATCCTCTCTTTGCTTTTTTTCTCTGCTTTTCCCTTTATCTTTTCTTCCTTCTGCCCTCTGTCTGCAGGACAAAACCATTTGAGTATTTTCATATGGTCAGGAAGCCTAAATTTTACCCAAACCATCTGATGACAATGCCAGTCTTTATATTCCATGTCCAAAAAGTGTTACTAAGACCTTAACTTCCTTCATCTGGAATATGTGTTTGATAAACTGACATATATTGGCATTTTGACACTATTTGTGTCAGTACTGTGCTCTTGCTCAGAGCTGTATGATAGATTATCCTCTAGTACCTACTGTTGCCTTGTCTTTTTCTAGTTTATTGATGATCTATCAGCTTCTTATCTGTGTTGCCTCCAAAATATCTGTCTGCAATGTATCAGTGAAGAATCTTAAGATCCTCCTGTTGATATCTTTCAAGTTATTTTAATCAACCTCTGTTGCTAGGTATTCTATCTTCCTATTTTCCCAAGGTGTTCTTTCTAGATCAGTCATGAGCAAGTACTTCTCCTCTTGATGATTGCTGATATATTTTTCTGCAATTGATATAATCACTTCCAAATTCACACACACAAAACTGTTCTCCATTCTTCTACAAAAAAATCCCATTTTTTCTTTTTTTTTTTTTCCTTTCTCCAGCACATACACCTATATATACCACACGTTTGCATTCCACTTGATTAGATTTTTGTGTTTTATTCATAGCAATGAAAGGGTCCTACTAGTGCGATACATGTTTGCAACTTTTCTGTTTCTTCATTGATTTTTTATATAGGAGAGTGTTTACTGTTTTCTTTTTTCCTTGCCCTCAGTATCCCTGATGTCTCACTTTACTTTCCAGGCCATGTCCATCTTTGAGGAATTGTTTCCATTCTATGACATTAACAAACATCACTTTTTCTCCTTTGTTGCATATAGTGTTGGAACATAAACCTGAATTAAGGTGAAGATACATCTAGAACTGATTATTCTCTTTTTGTTATGCAGCTTAGACTCATGTTGCTGCCTGGTTATTATTTCCTGATTTAGAGATTATGATAATCTATCAAATTTCTTTGTTTTCTATACACCCTGGCTTCTAAATTATCTCACATACCATTTTCATCTTTAAAGCTTTTTTTTTTTGTTGTCGTTGTTTTTTTAACCCCAGGAGCAGCTCAGCTCAACAGAGCCGGTCAGCATTGTTGGGTGGGGGAGGGAAGTGGAAAGAGAAAAGTGTTTATATATTGAGCAATAAAGACAATTTTAATAGCAAAAGCTGTGCATGAAAGGACATAACATCAAGAAATTCATCCTCCACTTCCCTGTCTTTCCATAGGCAGGTAGATGTTCAGTCATCTCCAGGAAAAAAAGGGCTCTGTCACCCGTACAAGTGACTTGGGAAGACAAACACCACTGATCAGAATGACTCCCCTTCCTCCTTCTTCTCCCAGGTTACATGCTGAACATGACACCATATGGCCTGGGATATCCCTTTGATCTGTTGGGATCAGCTCTCCCAGCTGTGTTCCCTCACAGCTTCTTGTTCAACCCCAGCCTTCTCACTGATGGCATAGGTTGAGAGGTAGAAAAGGACTTGGCTCTGTAGAAACACTGCCCAGCAGTAGCTAAATCATCCCTGAATTACTGTTTTCATCACGAATCTAAAACACAATCCTGTGTACCAGCCATTGTGAAGAATATTAACTATGTCCCAGTCAAAACCAGAACACATATTGAGCACAATTTCTCAAGAATTTAAGGGCAGCTATGGGAAAGATATTATACCACAGAAATAGTGGTTTCTAGTACTCAGTTTCTAAACCAGCATTTCTGGTAGTGAATAAAACTCTCATGCTAAATAATTTTTGAAGTGTATGTTCAGTTCTTATTCTTTTATGACTATTTCATGATTTTCATCAATAAATAAAAATTTTTCTCTCCAGTATTATTTTTTTCTTCACCATGGAGATTTTTACATTTTTGAAGACAATATTACAATATTAGTTCTATATCAAAATATTTTTTCAGTATTTGTAACAGTCAAATCACTTAGAAAAGCTGAGGATCTATGAGATTTAAATCAAACTAAGTACAATAGAAATAGACTTATGTGAAAATCCAGACTGAGATAAAAACTATGTCTTTATGCCTCTTTTATGAACTTCAGATCTGAATCATGATATACAGAATAAAAATGTTAGCAATAGAAACATGTTTTAAGATATGTTAGACACTCAAAGAGCCAAACTTTTATCCTATAAATTCAGATTTGTATCGAACTAAACTGAACAGCATAATGTGCATCCTGTTTCTGTCAATCAGACAAACTTTCCTTTTAGGCAAAAGAAATATCTTTGTTGGCACATTTTTTGTTCATTCCATATACAATAAATATGGAGAAATAGATGCATGTGTGTACATCTGTGCATATGTGTGACCTTTAGGCCTCAAAGCTGCAATATAAAGATGTATTTCTATATCCATTTGGCTACAGTAAAAGACATGAAACTAGTTACAGAAAGTTGAAAGGTTTTAAGAGCTTTATATTTCTCTTAACTTAGTCCAGATAAATACATTCTATGTAAGCAAAATTGATTTTGACAATTATTCTTTAAAAGCAAAGAAAAAACAATAATGACCAACTTTACGTATACATATGATATACACAGATATATACATGATGAGAAGAATTCTGTTTTCAAGAGCATAAAAACCACAAATACTACTAAATAGCTTTTTTTTTTCCCAAGATAAATCAGATCTCATAAAAACACTTTCCTCTCTTTATTTATTAATCATTAATATTAATATTGGAAAAAATGGAGAGCTACATAGGAAAGAAAACATCCTTATGAAATACATTGGTTTCAAATTCTACTTTAAATTTTGAAAGAAATAAAAGAGGAAAAATAATTTAACTCTTAGACAACAACTGTGAATTTTGAAGGAAACGTCAGTTACAGATAATATATCAGGTTGTTCAAAGAAGCATTCTATTCCTTCTGAATAGACCTAGAAAGAATAAATATGTTCTATTTTGAATTTCCTTTCTTACTTTACTATTTCTTTCTTTTACTGTAATGTTTCATTCATCTACAGCTCTTGGGATATGAGCTTCCTAAGCATGTCCAGCAATTACTGCATTTTTGTTCTTACTTCCAAGTAAACACATTCAAAGAAGCAAAAAAAGGCCATAATCACATGGTGTTTTGAGACTGAAAGACAGACTCCAGATGAAAATGTATTTTTCACTTGTGTACATTCAGTTCTGCAACAAAAAGGGAATTGTGCACAACATAGATATGGATATAGATATAGATATAGATATATAGATATAGATGATATAGATTAGATATATCTGCAAGGCAGAGTTAACAGTGTTAAGTATTTAACCTTAAATTGGTTAAAATTATTTATTTGCAATTAATCCCACGAGGGTTGGGTTTGGCTTTGGTTGTTTTGTGTTGTTTTGTTGTTTTTTGGGGGGAGGGGGGCTGAGGGGTGGGGTCATGGGTGGTTATATTCATTTGCTTGGTTTTTGCTGACTTCGGGTTTTCTGTGAGTTTAACTATTTGTGTCATTCCACTATGTGATAATGTTCAGTTGACAAGTTCAGTCTTCCTACAATGATATGGATTAAGATTTCTCTGAGTGGAAGGTTTCTCCTGTGAACTCTATAGCAAAGTAAATATCTCACACAGCTGAGGTGCTTGTATGTAAACTTGAAAAATAAGACAAGGGTCATGTTTCAACATTTCCGGTAAAGAGAATCAGAAGACTTTAAGAATCCCATCTCACCGGGCATTTGTCAATTAAAACAAAACGGGTCAGCCAACCAGGGAACACAGGGGTGGTAACAGGGGTGTCAACTTCTGAACTACTAACAAATCACAAGAGGATAGGAGGGGATCCCCCAGGCACCAGCCTATCACTCAACGCCTCCCCTGGATCTTTCCAGAATCCCGGGAAGGGTCTCGAAGTGACAGACAGGGCGGCCACGAGGAGAGAGGGGGGGGGATTGACAGGGACAGGTGCAGGGGAGGGATGATTGGCATATAACATCTGGTTATATACCTAACTCATAAGGGGGAAAACTATTACAGAACACAAGGGGGTACAGTGGACTAAACCATTACAAAAATAACTTATAAATCTTACAAAAATAACTTAATAACTTAATAAACAACTCTCGCACCACTACACAGAATATGACTCAGAGTATTTGCAATGCAGAAGTATGTATGAGGATTGGTCAACTTCAGAATCAAGAAAAAGAAAAAGAAATTAAACTTCAGTATGTACTTTGGCTTATCTTAAAGTGCAAATATAAATAAATCAGATAATTGTTATTCCAAAGGTGTGATTTTTACCCACTAAGTTTAAAGACTGTTTATAGTAGTCATCTTAGTGTAGGTAATAACATAGTACAGCATACAAAGTTAGGTAAAATTTATCCCCTTCCCTGACTCCAGAATTTTGCTACATCCACCATCTGTTGTTCCTGAACAGATCCCATTTTCATCTCCTCTTGAGCCTTATGCTTTGAGTTTTTTCTTTCGTGTTTGTGAGCATATTGGAAGGTGTCATATTGCACAAAGCTAACGTTTGGGGATCAAAACTTTTTACCACTAACAAAATTCTTCTCTGACTGTGAATTGACAGAGGTATATTGAAGTCTTTTACATGGTTTTATGCTGTTCTTATACAGAAACAGATCCGAGGGTCTTTGTCTCCCACAAACTGGACAAACAATATAGACTTGAAAGGCTTACCAACAGATGAGAATGTCACAGCTGCTCTGAGTGATGATGAAAATCTTATCACGACAGGAAAAAAAGTTGACATTTGTTTCTTACAATGGTATTGGCTCATGATAGTAATAATAGCATGTGGAAGAATCGCCAGCAAATGATTAAAACTACAAAGGAGATTAAAAGGAAGTGTTTTGTGGATACAATACTGTGGTTTGGGAAGTTCAAAGGATGAGAACATAAAGTGTGACTTTGTTCTATTTTTCTTTCCATGTAGTTATCCTTCCTCAAGTTTTGTTCTCTTCAATCCACTGTTTGTCTAAAAAGGTCATAGAACAACATAAATAAATATTAAAGGGCATCCAAGGGATTTTATGGACTTTCATAAAGAGAATCAAAACACCTTTCAAGTATTTTGTTTATACTGAAACGTACATTTTAAAACATAAATCTCCCATTCTTGAATTTCATATGGATTGGTAAATGGCGAAACCTGCACAGATAGATATATACACACATGTATAGGTACTATAATATTGCACATCTTCTATTAATCTACTCAACTACTCCTAATCTTGTGCTGTCAGCATCAAATAGTGCTAATAAACATAAATGGCATTGTGTTGTAGGATTATTAGAAGAGTGATGATTTAAAAAACTTGTAAATAGTTGAGTTCAATTTTAGTCAAAGGCATGTGTGCTAGATCCAGGTATCAAAACAATATTTTTCCCAGAAGATGATGAAAAATGAATGTCTAAATCAAAGGCTGGATATTTATTCTGTTGAATTTTACTTGAATTTGAAGCCTTGTCACTTATTTATTTGCTGTTTTCTCATACTCTCAAATACTTCTCAGCAGTCTCTTGTCATTATCCAGTATATGGCTCTTCCTTTTGCAAATCTGTTGGGGTTACATCTTTTCCCCTATGGTAGGGCTTATCTTCTGCTCTGATGTTGTGTTTCTGAGTCTCTTGGAAGCCTTGTCTAGCTCCAAATCTAAGAATTTACCATGCCTAACATGTTGCTGCTGGACCACCACACTGATACATAAGTATGCATATCCCATGGTATCACAGGAACCCAGACAATGGAGTTATTTTGAAAAGCGAAGTAGATAATTTAATCTGAACATGCTAGTAAAATCTGAAGTATATTAGAGAATTTGAGGGTTTTAACAGAGGTGTAATTCAGGATATTATACAACATGCGGCAAGTGGCAGTTTTGTAAGCTTGGTGCGGTGCTTGTTTTCCTTCATTTCCTTTATTGCCATGGGAATAAAGCTATTTCCAAAGCCCCGCACACACAGTAACTAAATTCAGCAGCTGTGTGAAAGGTTAAGTGTAAGGCAAATGGAATTTTTATGTTACTGTCTCAAGGACATATGATAGGGCGAAGTCTTCACAATCCAACCAGAGGGTAATCAATATTGACCATGCTGACATTCCTACAAAGCACGTAGAATAAAATAGAAGTCTAGTTTTAAAATCCTTTATTATTGAAATAGCTACCTCCCACCTTGGGATTACAGTACCTGACCTCTTTGGACACAGCAGATGTGCCTGCATGTCTTAGTCATGATTTTTCAAGATACAGGAAACAATCCTTAAAACATTAGCATTCTTTCCTTAAGATACATTGTGTACTTAACAATTACTCCCATGGACAGCTATCTTTTTTAGGAATAGGTTTTTATTATAGTACTATGCAAATAACATGAGTAATTGCATAGCTGTTGAAAAAAATTGTGTCACGCTTAAGAGTAGGAGAAGTGTGGTGGTGCAGAATTGTTTTATTAGGTTTTTATAAGAAGTTTATGTTATGGTTCATTTCACTGTATCCCCAATTCTGTATCCCTTTTGTGTTGTCTGTATAATAAGGTGTTTTGTGTTAGTCCTCCCACTCCTCTCCTGATTTATAACATCCCCTCTGCCCCCCCCCCCCCCCTTCTCTGGGGCAGCTTGTCTATCACTTTGAGGGTCCCTCCCAGATTGCAAAATCTCAGGGAGAGGGCTTCAGGTGATAGGTCCCCTGGGGGGAATTCCTTTAGCTCTGGATTTTAGTGGTCCAGGGCTTGGGGGTGGGCACACCTTGTTACACGCTGAGTCCCATGATTTGTTGTCTTGTTGTAACCCCCCCTGATGCCCTCCCCTGCTTATAAGGTGGCGGAGAGACTCTCTCAGCCTCTCAGCTTCTCAGGTCCTCAGCTCTGGTCTCTCTGGCCTCACTGGACTGAGGCTGGACCAGCTGTGGACTTCCGCAGCTGGCCTGAATAAACATCTTTTAACCTGCAAAGCTGAGAGCCATCCTTTTCTTCTGCTGCCGTTGCTGTCATGACACTATTTGGTCCAGCTGCTGAGAAGCCGAGCCAGCAGGTAATAGCCTGCATGCCCCCCGGACTGGGAACATCTGTGGCTGTGTTGACCTGAGCTAGCCGGAGGTCAGCTCCCACTCGGTGTGGGATGGAACCAGACACAGAGAAGTAGCATTATAGTTGTGCTTGAATTTTAATAGGATAAGGGAAGAGAATTTGACCTGAGATGTTAAAATACATCAGTCCCAATAACTTAGTTCAGCAAAAATATTGGGCATTCAAGAGCTAATCAGTTCTGACTTTCAGTATTCAGTCAAAATTGTTATTTTAAGAATTTCAGTTTACTTTTTGAAGGCAGCTAAAACCTATTAACTCACATTTTCAACACTGGAGGACTTTAGGGATCAAAGTATTTATCGGTATTTTCAAATGACTGTTATTCATAATTATACAAAACAATTCAGTTTTTCCTAATATCTACAATACCTACAGGGAGGTGAAGAAACAAAGTATTTCTTAATCTGTGTGGGCCTGAAGCTTGATCTGGTCATCTTGAGTTCAATCATATTGAAAAACAGACCTTATACAAAATCATATGAAAAGAAAGGAACAATCCAGATTATTTAACTCACAGGTTGAGGATAGTCTATCTATGAAAAGAAAGGGACAATCCAGCTTATTTAACTCACAGGCTGAGGATAGTCATTCTACCCAGAACACAGAATTCCAGTTTTCTTTCATCACACACTTCACATTCATGGCACAATTCTTCTGCAAAGAACATTTTGCTTATCAAGTTATTTTGTTTTGCCCAAACAATTAAAACATCCTAGAGGCAGAAACATTAAAATGTTTTCTTTGTTGGTAATTCTCTAATTTAAAATAAAATATTCAGGAAAACAAATGTTTATAACAAGGCATTTTCCTAAAATATGTTGGATAATATGTTTCACAGATAGGTGAAAAACTTAAATGCTTCATAAAGCCATACGTGAATGAACAGCAGCGAATAGCTAAAAAACACACATAGTCATTTTCTATCCAAAGTTTCAAAATAAATAATTATTGTAAAAAATCTCCTAAAGCAATAACCAGAAGATTGTAGGTTTTCTATTATTTCTTGGAACTTTGTTTACAAGTACTATTTACAAGAAGACTGACCAGCCTACTCTGAAACAGCTCTGCACTGCAGTGTGAAACAGGTTTGGGGCTTGCTAATTTGTTTTGCATTCTCTGAGGCTATCGCCTTGTGTGAGCTTCTTTATTTCACCTTCCTCAGACCATATTTTAAAAATGTGCATTACTTATTTAGAATTTCTTAAAAATGCATGTCACTGAGTTGAAAAACTCCTTCAGCTTCATAGCTGTGAAAAGTCAAACCAGGCAGAAAGTCTAAGCCTAAAGTACCTTTAAAAATTTGGAGAATTCCAGGCAATCCAGGGACATAAAGTGATTAATATTTAATTATGCAATAAACATGGGTCTTGTTGCTGTTTCTGTCCCGCACTGGGCAGATGCCGGCCTCCGGCTAGCTCAGTTCTGCACAGCTACAAGATGTTCCCAGTTTGGATAGGCACGCAGGCTGTCTTTACCTGCTGGCTCGGCTTCTCAGCAGCAGCTGGACCAAATAGTGTCGTGACAGCAGCAGCAGTAAGAAAAGGATGGCTCTCAGCTTAGCAGGTTAAAAGATGTTTATTCCATCCGAGCTGTGGGAGTCCCACAGCTGGTCCAAACAGCAGGCCAAAGAAGCCACAGAGTGAGAGAGGAGAGCAGACCAGAGAGAGTTTGAATCTCCCTCCTCCACCTTATAAGCGGGGGAGGGGTTCCAGGGCATTACAACAAGACAACAAATCAGGGGATTCAGGGGGTAACAAGGTGTTCCCACCCCCAAGCCTCTGACCAACCACCTCCAGAGAAAAGGAATTCCCCCCGGGGGACCTATCACCTGAAGCCCTCTCCCTGAGATTTCGCAATCTGGGAGGGGTAGGCAGGCTGCCCCAGAGGGGATGTTCCAAGTCAGGTGAGGGGTGGGAGGACTGACACAAAACACCTTATTATACAGAAAACACAAAAGGGTTACAGAACTGGGAATACAGTGAAATGAACTATAACATAAACTTTCTTATAAAAACCTAATAAAACAATTCTCGCACCGCCACACATGGGAAAAAAAGGCTTTACTTCTGCAGTGACTACTATGTGTGTGATGTAAGCAGGTTCTGTGACAGTACTAAGTACACAGAGGAAGACAGAACTGCAGTGAAAATACAGATTTCACTCTTTTTCATTCTTTTTCACCAAGCTGAGAGCAGAGACCAGATTGTATCCATTTAAAAGGAAGTTTAAGGTGTCAGTGCTGAACTAGGTTATTTAAGCCACCCTTTGGAACTTCTACACCAAATCAATTTTGAACATAGGATACACAGAGGATACATCTAAAACTGCAAATAGTTTTGCTTATGTCTTGTTTTATACAGTCCTGAGATGAATGAAAGCAAAATTACAGTTATGACACTTTGCAAAACAACAAAGGGCATATGGATAAATTGGTAGATATTTCTATCAGAACGATAGTGTAATCCAGCAAAGCACTTAGACTATTAAAATACTCCATGGAAGCAGAAGTTCAGGAGTGCCATGTAGGAGTCTCCTCTAGCCTCTAAAGGTTGGCTTGGATGGCTGGAATCTCACTCATCTTGTTGTGGCAGTCACACCCATTGGACCCTAAACTCTTGATTATGTCTTAGGTGGACAGGCCACCTTATCCTAACCTGTGATCTGGACCTTAAACACCAGTTGGACTCATAGGTGGATGGGCCACCTTTACTTAACCTGGAAAAGGGACCTATATGCAAGTATATGTTCCTTAAATAGCTGCACACTGCAAACCACCACCGCCACACACCCCCCCCCCCCCCCGCCCCATATCATACATCAAGCCTCAAACTGACCCTTTTCTGGCATATGAAATTGTACTGTAAGAAATGTCCATACCTTTGTGTCTAGAATACAGATAAGAACAGCAGTTGCCTCCCGTGAAAAGGCATAAAATAATCTTCCCTTCATATAACTTGCTGGAAAAGTACAAATATCTAGCCAAATTTAAACCATGTTCCCTCAGTCAGGCTACTGGCCAAGATAGTGGGACAGTATAAAGATGGTAATCAAACCACTTGTAAAGGAAGTGAGGAGAAACAGGATATTGCAAAAGTAGTCTAAGACTGAGTCTTCAGTCTGCTCTCCATAAAGCTTGTCCTCACAATTCTTTTGGAAGTTATACCCCTTGACTGTCAGAATTGCTTGCTCCTCTAGAATGGTGATTACAGGCTAGACAGAGGCAAAAAAGCATTTTGTTCTCTGAACTGTTGCTGGATTTTTCTGCAACAATTCTCAAAAATTACAGGAAAAGTACATACACTCTGTAAAGACTGATCTTACTTCTGTGCTGTCATTAAAAAGGCAGGCGTCAACTTTGCCAGCTAGCACCCTGGTGTTAAGTGAAAGACTAATACCTACCTTAATAGAAAGACATTTCTAAGAACTGTAGGAATCTTATCTTCAAGCTAAATGGGGTATCATCCACAGTGGTAAGCAGATTTATAAATCACATAAACTCAATTACTCTCTAGATCTTGGATTTTTAAGCATATATGTCTTTTTTATCTCTCTCTTGGCATTTTGGCTAATGTAGATATCTCAGTGAACAATAAGCAGAGTGTAATAGATCTCCAACTTGTTATTCCATCTTCCTAACACATTCTCCGTTTCTCGTCAAAAACTGTGTCAGTACTGGGAAAGGTTTGTTTCCAGAACCAGATAATTCTCTTTTACCTATTCGGCCTCAGATTTAACTATTCTTTCTGCTGAAACCTGCATCCCATTTTCAAACTATTCTCACTCTTTTCAGTACAGTTTTTCACAAGTATGGAAGCTGAAGAACCTTCAGAAGAGCAATGCTATGCTAAGTTAAATCATTACAAAAATTTTTCTAACTCATTCTTGACTACATCTGTAGATGTTTAATTCAGAAAGCTTTTTGGTTTGTTAACAGTTATCACATAGCTAGTTTTGAAAGAAAAATATAAGTTTAGAATTGCTGTAAAAATACCTGCCTAGGATGCTCACTTTGTTCTAATTGCTGTCAGAACTGCGATCACAGAAACAAGACAAAAAATCCTTTCAGAGAACATCAAGCAACTCGAGGTGGGACCTTTTCTGCAAGCAAGGCTCTCTGGCTGAGAAAAAAAGTCAGTGTTTTCTCAACTATATATGAATTTTAAAAATTACAAACCCATGTAAATAAATTGCTGTTACAGAACTGCAGGTTAGCTTTGGTAAAGGCTAATTTTCATACCACTTCTGGTACTTTTTTAAAGAAAATGTTATTCTACTTTTCATGGCAGTCAGTTGGAGTATATCAGTCAATCCAAACAGATGTTACTGTCTTGTAGGCTCCCGCTCTTGGATAGGCACATCTCTTACTGTAATTGAATCCAGGAAACAGAAGGCAAGAGAAAGGACAGGCCATCTGGTTATTTCACTCTGTAGTCTTACTGAGGAATACTGAAATATTATTCTAAAACCTCATACCTAGATAGTGAGCACAGAATAAGGAATATCAGGTTCAAATCCTTCAAAGTTAGGGGAACTTAGTTTAGCAGGCGTATTTACATTAAACTTTTTCAACAAGATCTGGTATAACAGGGTGCAGAGTTGTTGCAGTTCAAAGGAAAGCTGAATAGGCTGTTGGAAAATGATTAAAGGAACTGTATTCCCATCTCTGGAATTATGCAAATAGCAACAATTTTAGCTTTTGTTGGGTCCATGAGATTTGTTTAAGGATAAAAATATGTCTTAATCCACAGAGAATTCTGTAGAAATAAGCATCAAGAAGACATTTTTAGGATACTTCAATTTATCCAAAGTAAAACACACTTAATATAAAATGCACCATATGTAGTGAAGAACCTTCAGAGAATTCTGTTCAGCTTGAAGACTTTACTATTTTTCTTCAGACAGCTTTTGGTTTGTTGGGTTTTTTTTAAGTAAGATAATTTATATGTAGGATATCCTTGCCGAACAACAGAAATATGTACTTTTTCTGATTAAAGGATCTTTTTTTTCATAGTGTTCTCATGTTTTTTTCATTGACGGGGTTGGAATTCTATTTGTCAAAAATAATTGGTTAGCATGATGTCTGTTGGCTCAGATGTGATGACTGAAATTAAACTCAGTAACAAACAACTTGTATTAAACTCATTATAATAAAAGTATATGAATGTCAGGTCTTATATTTTGAATGTAATGCACAGTTCAGTATTTGAAAAAGATGAAAATGAAATGTGAACAATGCCCACTGAGGCAGAACATTAATATTTTAATATACAGTCAGTTAATATATTGTTGACCATTTTCTAAGCCCTAAGAACCCTCGTGGTGGAACTGAGGCACAAAGAAAAAAGACAATTTACCCAAGCCTGGGCCTTATGAGGCTTTTTCTGGCACAAAAAGGCTTCTACTGACCATGAGCCTATTGTCCTGTCAGCTGTATACAAAGAGGAAGAAAGATCTAATGCATCTGAATTTAAGGGATTGTGGTTTAAATCTTTCCCCCTGCACGTTCATCTGTTTTTCTGCAGTCTTGTAAATGTCTGCAGACTTGGTAGTTTTGTAAATAAAATAACTATGCATGGATAAAAGAGACCTTGGCACTTCAGAAAGGACTCCACAGTTATCAGCATAAAAAATAATGTATCAGTTAGAAACACAGGAGAAAATTCTTGTCTGAAAGCTTTTCCTTCCAGGCTTCAGCCACCTAAATGAGTTTTGGTAGTTTTCTTATACTGATTCAGAAGACATAAGTCAAATTTATTATTAGAGGGTGAAGAGGAAATACATATATATATATTTAACAATAACATAAATTCAGAAATAATTTCTGGGGTGATATTTATTTTGTTAAAATTTATTCTCTACTTGTGATTGAAAAAATCACCCCAACCTGTAAACATAAAACCTATGTTTGCTTTGATTTGGTGTTGTCCCAAATGAAAGAAGAGAAAGCAAGAGTAAAATAATTTTTTTTTTTTTCTCTAGTAGGGAAATCTAATATAAATGTATAACTCTTTATCAATGGCTTTTTGTAATTATAGCAACAATATGACAATAAATTCAAACAAACCCCATGAAATCCTTCTTACATAAACTTAATCGCATAGACAATTATTTCAACCATTTTGTTTACTATTGCTCTTGCAATCACCTTGCTCTTCCGTCTCTAACAATTTTCAGAATGAATTGACTTCTAATTATGACAACCTATTTCACCTGAAAAATAAAGGTACATTAAACCTTGTTCTGTGGCATTGCACTCTACATGTTCACTTTTTTTTCAGGCCATACATATTTTTCATTCCTTCTAGTGAAGTTTTCACAGTTCAGTTTTGCTCAAAATCTCTTTAGACACAAATTTATCCTCTCATCCACAGATAATGAATTTTTATTTATCATGGCTACCTAGAACCAGATAAACAGTAACATCTTAAACCCATCAAAGGCTTTGAGGCTGCTCAATCTACTTACTACAGTTCTTGCCCTTTGATTGTGCATCTCAATATTTGCAATGTTTTGGGGATTTTTTTTCAATACTAATTTGCTACAGAACATCCAGGTTCAAAGATGTAGTGCCAATAGGCTTGAAATAGCAGGCACCATGCAACAGACCAACTGAGAAGCCTGTCTGGTCTTTAGAAGTGATTATGAGGTCAAATCAGAAGTTGCTGTCTTCTGCACATATGTTTGGGTTCAAAGGCACAGCATGCCTTGAGAAATGTGAACTACATGTATTTGAACCTTTTCTGGCCCTTTAATTAATCAAAATGAAGAACAAAGGACTGAAAACAGGGACTTTTCAAGCACCAAATATGCAGAAGAGGTAAGGAGGAGATGAACATTACAAATGACTGAAAACTAGGAGAAATAGGAAAACAAATGTAATAAAGGATAAATAGGGGGAAAATGCTTATCAGACAAGGAATAGGAGAAGTACTGCATTACAGCGTGGTGCAAGTGTAGTGGTTTCACTTTCGCCAAATTCTGGTTGCCAAATTTAGTGTAGTGGTCTTAGTGCTTATTGTTTTTCTGTAGGAGAGAGATTAGGAGAAAAGGCAAAGCAGGCTCAAACTTAAAACAAGTAGTTTTATTAACACACACTAGAAGAATGGAAAAAGAAAGTTGGGAAAAAAACTAAAACAAAACAGAATGAAACTCCAAAAACACACGTCCCTCCCCATACAAACTGTTAACTTCCCTACAAAAAAACATAAAGAGACAAAACCTGTAATTTTCAGTCAGTTCCACCATCTGAAAAACAACTTTCAATAATCTTTAGGAGAGGAGTCTCTCTTAGAGTCATGGATCCCACTGACAACCTAGAACAGTTCTCTTGTGGGGTTTTTAACTGTCACAAAAACAACCGCCCGGAGAAACCTGCCTCTGTGACCCCTCCCATTAGCAGTTTCCCAAGCTGCTCATGGGTCATGGATCTTAGACTTTTGCGTATCGGTGTGTCAGCTTTAAAAGATGAGTAATTCCAAAGGCAAAGGATTCTTCATCTTAAGGAACAGAGATATCTTCTCACTTCTTCACTAGCACAGAGGGCTTCTCATCTCTATCTCTGCAAGCATCTTATTGGGATTAATATCACATAGTCCATCACAAACACTTTTGCTCAAATCCACACACAAATCTAAACAATCATCTCCCCAAATGCATATCTTTTCCATGGCTTAAAGGGATAATCTAAAAAAAGAGTTCATTTCTGTGGCTCAATAAGAATGGAATGGCAAACTCCTCAAACCCCTGTCCCAAGAGGCTTTTCATTCTTGCTCCACTGACTTCATGCTGTTTCTTCTTTATGTTCACTCTGTCCCTTTCTTATCTCCCTCAGAGAAGGTTTAGGCTTCATGTTGCCAGGAAAGGGTTAAATCTGTCCAGAGTCTTTGTCTCTCTCCCTGCAGCTCATGGTGTTAAGATTTTCAAGGCTGCACTGGTGAGGGAGGGAAGATCTGATGCAGAAACATCAGAGATAAGAGGACCTGGGCAGTCCGGAATAAAATAAAAACCAAAACAGGCAGGATCAAACCCATCTTTTTTGCCCACGCCTCAGTTTAAATCGGGGTGGGCCCTGGCCCAGCCAGGCCCGTAGCTGGTATCAGGGGCCCGGCTGGCAGGGCCTGCCCGGCCCCCCTTGCTGGCAGCGGATGGGCCAGGAGGCACAGCCTGGCCAGGGCCGCTCCTCTGGGCCCGGCTCAGCCCACTCCCGGCCGCCCGCCCAGGGTGGTAGCGCCTGGCCGACCCCTGGCTGCCGTGTGATGTTACCCTTCTCTCTCTGGCCAAAGGGAAAGAGACTGATCTGCAGGAAATCAAGGGGATTTATATGTATACTTCCCAAAGTCGCAACTGACATTTTTAGTGGTCAAAATAGATGCCAATATTCCAACTAACCCTCTGATAGGTCCTTGTCCTTTCTAAAGCAATTCCCAGGTCCTGATCCGAAAATTATTCCACATTCCTCTATGACTAAAAACTAAACAGTGCTAACCCATGACAGCAAGATATAATCTGGAAGAGAAATTATGTCATGTAGGGTGTCATATAATTTGACTTCAGCGAGGAATGTGCATGATATTCTGTATTATTCTTACAGCAAAAGCGAAGAAGCATGGACTGGATAAGTGGAAAATGAGATGAGCAGAAAACTGGCTCGGCCATCGTGATCAAAGTTCACCAGTACTATACTGTGACACTAACAGAAGACTCACTCATAGCTGGTGCTTCCCATCAAGAATCAGTATTTGATCTACCACTGATTAATGCATGTACTAAAAACTTGAATGATGGCATGGAGAGCACTCTGAGCAACTTTGCACACAGTAACACATACAGGGGAGCCATCAGTATGCTGGAGGGCAGAGCTGCTATTCAGATAGCAGCTCACAATTCAGATGGACCACAACAGGCTGGAAGAAGGACTGGCATAAATCTCGAGAAATTTAGAAATGGCAAATGATGTCATGCAGCTGGGCAGGAATAATCCCATACTCCACTACAAGTTAGAGACTGACTGTCTACGAACATTTTTGCAGAAGTGGACTTTCAGGCCCTAGCAGATGAGTAGAAATTTGAGGCACCATTGAATCCTTGTAACAAATATGGTTACCAGCATCTTGGGCTGCATTAATGAGATGGTTGCCTGTAAGATGGCAAAAATTACTTTTCCCCTATATTTATTACTTGTGAGGTTACATCTGGAGTGTGATATCTAATTTTGAACTCCCTTGCACAACATAAAAAGACATCGATGTATTGGAGTGCATCCAGCAAGAAGCCACCCAGTGTTCATGGGACTAGAAAGGCTAAAGTACAAGGAAAGGCTAAGTGCAGTGGATTTTGTTTAAACTCAGACAAAATGAAAGGGAGTTATTAATGCTAATACCTAAGAGCAGAGTTTATGGAGGCTGGCCCAGAATCTTCTGAGATGTGTTTAACAACAGGGTAGGAAGCAACAGATTATAGTTAACAACAGAGGATATTCTCAATTGATGCAGGAAGCAAGAGCTATCAAAGATAGTGGAATACGTGGTAGGGTTTCGGAGATACATGTGGAATTTCCATCACTGGTGATACACAAGCTTTGGCAGGGTAAGGCCCTCAATAGCTTGAGAGAACTGGCCCAGCTTAAAGCAGTAGATTTGTGGTGGGTTAACTTTGTGCAGCAGTGAGATATCTACCCACAGGAAAAAATGTGACAAAAACACTTATGGGTCTAAATGATGGGGAGATCATTTAGCAATTACAATGATGTACAAAATGAACTTGGGAAAACTAATTTATTGCTAATTAAGATAGATCTGAGTGGTGAGAAAAAAAGATTAAAACTTAAAACTCCTTCTTCCCCTGTACCCTCATCCTTGGTTTCAAAGTCCTATTTCACTCCTTCCATTCTTGTTGTGTCCTACAGTGGATCCATTTTGGAGCTGGTCCCTTCCAACGTAAATTACTCTCTGATTTTGTGATCCAGTGTTAGTGGCAGGCAATGGAAAGATGAAATAGGTACACAGCAGTAACAACTTTATGGTACAGATGAATGTATGGGAACATGGACAATAAGGAGGGAGAATAAAAAGGAACATCTGCTCATTAGCCTTTTTTCAGCGTAAATATGAATACAACAGTAATCCTTATCATGGTAAAAGTACAGGAGGTCATTTGTGTATCTATGACTGCACATAAAATGTGCAAATAATATGGCTAAAACCCAAAGCACATACCATGGAATAGTCAGAATTGCAACATCTTAATATTTTCAGATAGCACTGTTGATAATTTGTAAACAAGTCTTCATGAACTTGACAGGATAATTTGCAGGACTCATTAATTCATTGAATAAGTAAATAGATAGGGCTCTATGTTTCATTATGAATTTGATGCAAAGTATATATGTATAGATATAAAGAGGCTGTATCAGCATAATGCAAATCTTTTCATAAACAGAAGTACAGTAAAAAAGAAAAAAAGAAGTGTTAGTAAAAGGTTTCTTTTTTGAAGTACCAGTATTGTCTCTGATCTTTGTAAAAAATAAATGCAATCAATCCAAAATTTACCTCTTTCCTGATTTCACAGAAAGTATGATTTTCAAAAAATAGGTAATAACAGTGCTCTTCTTTAGCTTAGCTCTAGTCACTACTATGATTCTCAATTTGATACTGCCCTCCAGGGAAATACCCACATACTTGTCATTTGGGCTAGGAGTGCAGTCATCACTACATAGAACCATTTCTCATGCTTGTCACTCCGTGCTTGAAAGGATACACATCCACATATTGTATGTCACTTACATTGCACACACCACAAACAACCACCCCACACTTTCGATCTGCACAGAAAAAGATGACTATTTGCAGAGATCCATATTGGGATTTAAACTGAAATAATGTCCAGACAACCTAGAAAGTACTTAGCTCTTGAAACTAGTTTAAATGCATTCTATGTAACACTGACATGAATGTTTACAATCTATTTATTAAAAAAAAATCGTAAACTAAGTTTTCCTATACAGTACTTTAATTTTTTGGGGCTTTGTGTTCACAGGAATATTTAAAACAGTTTTAAAAATACAATACTACTGTCCAAGAAATTCCATGGTATTTTGCTGAATACATGGGCTTTGTATAATTTGCCTAATAACATATGAATGTATTCATATGTTAATGAATTTGACTTATTGATGTTCTATTTGACCAAGCGATTATTTGCATACAGACTTCAACAGCTACAAGATATTAATGTCTCATGAGATTAGTTGGGTTTTTTTGTTGTTGTTGTTGTTGTTTTTAAGATAGAAAAAGATTCCAAGTCCCTATAGAAAATTGACATCAATGTTTACTCTCTCAAGAATAGTGTTTGTAATGGATTTATTTAATAACCAGGCAGAAACACCAATTAACGTAGTGGTTTCACTTTCGCCAAATTCTGATTGCCAAATTTAGTGTAGTGGTCCCAATGTTTATTCTCTTTTTCTGGGAGAAAGATTATGAGAAAAGCAAAGCAGGCTCAAACTTAAAAATAAACAAATAATTTTTTTTAACACACTAAAAGAATGGAAAAAGAAAGTTAGGGAAGAAACTAAAACAAAACAGAATGAAACTCCAAAAACACACTTTCCTCCCCATACAAACTGTTAACTTCCCTACAAAACAACATAAAGAGACAAAACCTGTAATTTTCAGTCAGTTCCACCATTTGAAAAACATCTTTCAACAATCTTTAGGAGAGGAGTCTTTCTTAGAGTCATGGATCCCACTGACAACCTAGAACAGTTCTCTTGTGGGGTTTTTAACTGCCCAGGGAAACCTGCTTTTGTGACCCCTCCCATTAGCAGTTTCCCAAGCTGCTTATGGGTCATGGGTCTTAGACTTTTGCGTACTGGGGTGTCAGCTTTAAAAGATGAGTAACTCCAAAGGCAAAGGATTCTTCATCTTAAGGAATAGAGATACCTTCTCACTTCTTCACTAGAACAGAGGGCTTCTCATCTCTATCTCTGCAAGCATCTTATTGGGATTAATATCACATAGTCCATCACAAACACCTTTGCTCAAATCCACACACAAATCTAAACAATCATCTCCCCAAATGCATATCTTTTCCATGACTTAAAGGGATAATCTAAAAAAAGAGTTAATTTCTGTGGCTCAATAAGAATGGAATGGCAAACTCCTCAAACCCCTGTCCCAAGAGGCTTTTCATTCTCGCTCCACTGACTTCATGCTGTTTCTTCTTTATGTTCACTCTGTCCCTTTCTTATCTCCCTCAGGGAAGGGTTAAGCTTTGGAAGTTTCATGTTGCCAGGAAAGAGTTAAATCTGTCCAGAGTCTTTGTCTCTCTCCCTGCAGCTCATGGTGTTAAGATTTTCAAGGCTGCACTGGTGAGGGAGGGAAGATCTGATGCAGAAACGTCAGAGATCAGAAGACTCGGGCAGTTCGGAATCAAAAACAAACAAACAAACAACAAAAAAACCCACCAGTCAGGATCATAAATGCCTTTTTAGCCCACCCCTCGGTGTAAATCAGAGTGGCCTTAGCCTAAACAGGGCCCGTAGCTGGCATCAGGGGCCCGGCTGGCAGGGCATGCCCAGCCCCCCGTGCTGGCAGCAGATGGGCCCGAGGCACAGCCCGGCCAGGGCCGCTCCTCTGGGCCCGGCTCAGCCCAGCCCCGGCCGCCTGTCCAGAGCGGCAGCACCTGGCCGACCCCTGGCTGCCATGTGATGTTACCTTTCTCTCTCTGGCCAAAGGGAAAGAGACTGATCTGCAGGAAATCAGGATTTTATATGGGTACTTCCCAAAGTTACTTTTGTTGGAGTCCAGGGCATGTGGAAAATCCCTCAAACTGCCCTGGGGGTCCGAGACCCTGGCTGGGACTGCAGGAAAGCATTGCCTTTGACCTTAATCCATGGGAAAAACTTCGTACTTAGAGATGAATTACAAGCAACAAAGATTTGAAATAGATAGTAGTTTAGTTTGTCACAGGGTGAAAATTTGTAGTTTTGGGTTTTTAGTATGGAGATAGATGAGAGCAAGATAGAGGATTTTGGTCAGTATCTCATTCTTCTTCTTCTTCTTCTTCTACTCCATTTTCTGCTGTGATGGTGGCACAAAGACATTGGTAGAATGGGTTTGATATAGAAATTGTGTGTTTTAAAAAAGGTAGCAATTATTGGCACAAAACTGTAAATGCAGTATGTGTTAAGAGTTAATTGGACTAGAAACCTTTAAAAGACCTTGGAATTCTTTGGCTGACATTCTTGCCAGCTGTGTTTTCCAGCGAATTAAGCTTGGTGTTAGCGGCGTGGAGACCTTGAGATAAGAAACTGAATAAACATCTCTAAAGACCAAAAAGCTGCAAGTTCCGCTCATCTTTTAACTCTGGTACAGGACTTTGTGTGAGAGAAAACTCACAACTCTCACAGCATTTGACATTCTCAGTTGTAAGAACAGATGCCAATATCCCAAACTAGCCTTCTGATAGGTCCCTGTCTTTTCTAAAGCAATTCCAAGGTCCTGACAGGGAGAAACACTCTACATCTTCCCTAACTAAAACTAAACTCTTCCAACATGTGACAGTGTTGAAAACTCCATTCACATTGGGGGAAATAATGGAAGTTTTATTACAATCATTCCAAAATACAGGCTAATTTTGCATTGACTCCTCACACAGGGTAGTTTATCTGCCTACAAATCTATTCAAAAGAGATGGCAGTGATGAGATAAAAAAGAGGAGTGTCGAAGCCATTAAAAGGGACTTTAGGGAACTGGGCCAAGTGGTTGATAAGACAGGGGCCCAGGTAGTGTTCTGCTCAGTCCTTTTGGTGGCTGAGAAAAATGATGAAAGAAATAGGAGAACTCACATCATTAACAAGTGACTTAAGGGTTGGTGTCATTGACAAAATTTCTGATTCTTTGATCGTGGGACAACTTTTATGGCACCTGCTCTGCTGGAACCAGATGGGATACATCTCTCTGTTAAGGGAAGAAGGTTCTTAGCTTATGAACTGGCAGACCTTGTTGAGAGCACTTTAAACTAGGTTTGAAGGGGGAATGGGATGCAGTTGGGCTGCCTGGAAGCAGGCCCAAAAGTGGTAAGCCTGAGTCAGGGGTGAAATCAGTAGCCCAGCTGAAGTGCATGTATACTAATGCATGCAGCATGGGTAACAAACAGGAAGAGCTGGAGGCCATGGTACAACTACAAAGCTATGGTGTAGCTGCCATCACAGAAATGTGATGGGATGAGTCACATAGCTGGAGCACTGCACTTGATGGCTACAAGTGCTTCAGAAGAGACAGGAAAGGGAGAGGAGGTGGAGGGGTGGCCCTTTATAGTAAGAAGGCTTTTGATGCCATAGGTATTGAAACTAATGAAGACGGAGTTGAATGCCTGTGGGTAAGAATTAAGGGGAAAGCCAACAAGGCTGACATCCTACTGGGAGTCTGTTATCGTCCACTCAACCAGGACGAAGAGGTGGACAACTTACTTTAGATCATGGTTCAGCACAATTTTGTTTTCTAGTTATAGAAAAATGTGAGATATTTTTTCTTGCGCTAACCATGGAGTCATTTGGGGAGGAGAACAAGGACCTATCAAAAAGCTATTGGCAGCTAAGTTAACCAATGGGAAATGTCAATGCAACTTTGGAGGGGACATTTAAAACTAATTGCTGGTGATCAGTCTCTCTCTCTCGCTTTGGAAATCAGCCATGAAGTAACATCATGGGCAGTGGCGGCCCCAGGTCAGGCCTTGCTGCCCTTTTGGGCAGCTGAGCTGAGCCTGGCTGGGTGTTTGCAGGCCACTGCCCGCACAAGGAGGGCCTGGGCCAGCTAAGCCTTTTTCCCCTGCTTGCCAGCAGGGAAGAGAGGCGGCTGCATTTTTTGCAGTGCAAGCCATGTGCTCAGACTGCGGCAGAAAGGGCCAAGCCATGGCCCATCTTAATCGCCGCTGGCAGCAGATAAAGAAAACCTGCAGCTCCATAACAACTCCAAGCTGAGCCACCCTGAATGAGACCAAGGGGTGGAAAAAAGGACATCTACCAGCTTCTTCCATCAACACAGCTTTGCATTTTCTTCAGCTCCTGCAGCCTCGCGTGGTTTTTTGCAAGCCTAAACAGATTTAACCCTTTTCTAGCAACATGAAACTTTTAAAGCACAATTCTTCCTTAAAAGAAAGAAGAAAGAAAACAAAGAGTACTGGAACAGACACTGAATGAAGTCAGTTAGATTAGAAGTGAAAGAACTAATAATATTGGAATAGGATTGAAGAAGTGGACATTTTTAACCAGACTTTTCTAAGGTAAATTATGGAGAAATGAACTGTTCTTTGCAGCATCTTAGTATTATTAGGGTAGAATGCTAATTCTAATCAAAATTAAGGACTGATGTAATTGATATTTATTTTGGAACTTTAAAGCCCCTGCTCTTGGGTTAAAAGGAGGTCTCAGCCTTTGAGACAAAGATGATTTTAGACTAGAAGTAGTATTAATAAATAGTACCCCAGATACACTGAGAAGATCTGCTGATAGAACATCATAGTCTGCAAAAGCTCTGGGCGGCAGCAGATGTGTGACATTGAGAGCACTGGACTATTTTGTCTTGTGGCAAATGTCTTCATAAAAAGATCTTAGGAAGACTCTTCTCCTAAAGTAATGAGTGGTTATGTCTAAATAGTGAAACTGACTGAAAATCCTAAGTTGTGTCTTTCTATGTTGATCAATAAGAAAGTTAATAGTTTGTAAGAGGAAAGAAGCATGTTTTAAGGTATCATTATGTTTTAGTTTTTATTTTTCTCAACTTTTTTTTTCTCATTCTTTTAATATATGTTAATAAAACTATTTTTGTTCATTTTTAAGCTTAAGCCTGCTTTGTATTTTTTCTCCTAATCTCTCCCTCCCACAAAAAGAAAATTAATACTAAAACCCCTACATTAATTGGTGTTTCTGCCTGGTTTTATTAAATTAAAACCATTACATGTAAGCAGCTGGAGAATGTTTCAGGATCATCAACCCTTATTCTTGTCGTTGACTTCAACTTGCCGGACATCTGCTGGGAACATAATACAGCAGAAAAGAGGCAGTCCAGGAAATTTTTAGAGTGCATGGAGGGCAACTTTTTTTCACAGCGGGTGGGTGAGCCCACCAGGGGCTTTTTGCCCCTGGTTGGCTTCATTTTACAATGTTTGTTGTTTTCAAATAGAGATGGGCTGGTGGGAGATGTGGTGGTTGGAGGCCGATTGGGGCAGAGTGATCATGAAATTATAGAGTTCTCCATATCTGGTGAAATCAGGAGGAACACCAGTAAGACTCTTACATTGGATTTCTGGAGGGCAGACTTTGGCATGTTTAGGAGGCTTATTCAGAGAGTTCCTTGGGAAGCAGCCCTTAGGAGTTCAGGAAAGCTGGGCATGCTTCAAAACAGAGATTTTGAGGGCACAGGAACAGACTGGCCTTGTCTGCCGAAAAATGAGTCGACAAGGTAAACGTCCAGCCTGGATGGGCAAGGAGGTTTTGGAGGAACTTAGGAAAAAAAAGAGAATGTATAATTTTTGGAAGGAGGGTCAGGTCTCTCAGGAAGTATTTAAGGGGACTGCTAGAGCATGTAGGGAAAAAAATTAGAGAGGCCAAAGCTCAATTTGAACTTAAAATGGCAATTTCTGTAAAGGATAATAAAAAAATATTTCTACAAATACATTAATGGTAAAAGGAAAGGTAAGGCCAACCTTTGTTCCCTATTGGATGAGGGAGGGAACTTAGTAACTGCAGATGAGGAGAAGATAGAAGTGCTTAATGCCTTCTTTGCCTCAGTTTTCAGTGGGAAGACAACTTGTCTTCAAGACAACTGTTCCCTTGGGTTGGTTTATGATGCTAGGAAACAGAATGGTCCCCCCATTATCCAAGAGGAGGCAGTCAGAGAACTGCTGAGATGCTTGGATACTAATAAATCTATGGGCCCAGATGGGATCCATCCCAGGATGATTAGGGAGCTGGCAGATGAGTTTGCAAAGCCACTCTCCATCATTTACTAACATTCCTGGCTCACTGATGAGGTTCCAGATGACTGGAAACTGGCCATTGTGACACCCATTCACAAAAAGGATGGAAGAGCGGATCCTAGTAATTATAGACCAGTCGTCTGACCTCAGTACCTGGCAAGATAATGGAACAGCTTATACTGAAAGTCATCACATAGAATTTTCAAGATAGCCAGGGTCTCAGGCCCAGCCAGCATGGGTTTAGGAGGGGTAGGTCATGTTTGACCAACCTGATCTCCTTTTATGACCCAGTGACCCACCTGGTGGATGCAGGAAGGGCTGTGGATGTTGTCTATTTGGACTTCAGCAAGGCTTTTGACACTGTTTCCCACAGCATACTTCTGGATAAGCTGGCAGCTCATGGCTTGGACAGCAGCACTCTTCACTGGGTTAGGAAATGGCTGGATGGCCGGGTCCAGAGAGTGGTGGTGAATGGTGCTGCATCCAGCTGGTGGCCAGTCACCAGTGGTGTCCCTCAGGGATCTGTGCTGGGGCCAGTTTTGTTCAATATTTTTATTGATGATATGGATGAAGGTATTGAATTTTTAATTAGTAAGTTTGCAGATGACACTAAGCGGGGAGTGTGTGTCGACCTGTTGGAAGATAGGATGGCTCTTCAGAGAGATCTGGAATGGTTGGATGGATGGGCAGAGTCTAACAAGATGAAGTTTGGCAAGTCCAAGTGCCAAGTCCTGCACTTTGGCCACAATAACCCCCTGCAGTGTTATAGGCTGGGGATGGTGTGGCTGGACAGTGCCCAGGAGGAAAGGGACCTGGGGGTACTGGTGACAGCAGCTGAACATGAGCCAGCACTGTGCCCTGGTGGCCAAGAAGGCTGATGGCATCCTGGCCTGGATCAGGAATGGTGTGGCCAGCAGGAGCAGGGAGGTCATTCTTCCCCTGTACTCAGCACTGGTCAGGCCACACCTCAAGTGCTGTGTCCAGTTCTGGGCCCCTCAGTTTAGGAAAGACGTTGAGATGCTTGAGCGTGTCCAGAGGAGGGCAACGAGGCAGGTGAAGGACTTGGAAAACAAGCCATATGAAGAACTGAGAGAGCTGGGGTTGTTTAGCCGGGAGAAAAGGAGACTCAGATGTGACCTTATCACTCTCTACAACTTCCTGAAAGGTGGTTGTAGATGGCTGGGGGTTGGTCTCTTTCTCCAGGCAGCAACAGACAGAATGACAGGACACAGTCTCAGGCTGCATCAAGGGAAATATAGGTTGGACATTAGGAAAAAGTTTTACACAGAAAGAGTGATAAAGTACTGGAATAGTCTGCCCAGGGAGGTGGTGGAGTCACCATCACTGGATGTGTTTAAGAAAAGACTGGATGTGGCGCTCGATGCCATGGTCTAGTTGAGGTGTTAGAGTATGGGTTGGACTCGATCTTGAAGGTCTCTTCCAACCCAGACATTCTGTGATTCTGTGATTCTCAGATTGTAACTTCTTTTACATTTACTTACTTCTATATATTCATCATCTTGGACTCGGATGGTTGTATTCAGTGATTTTACTTTTATTACAAAAAGAGATTTCCATCTTCTTCCATTCCAAGAATATAGGACACAAAGCAGTATGGTGCCCCATGTGAAGCTGGGGTGAAGCTAGAGTATTTGTTATAAATATTTTTTTTACAAATGAACCTAAGTGTTTTCACAACTGCTCTTTTTTACTTCTATTTTCTCCCCATTTTTCTATTCCTTCCTAATATTTTCATTCTTTTCAAATTACATAAGTGAACAGATATGCTACTCCACACCTTAGTTTTCACTTCTCATTTTTTGCGCACAATGTTCTGCTGTTTAGACCAACCCCAGCAGATGCAAAGGTATATTTCATGAACATTCAAACATGCACAGCAGGTTTTTGCACAGTGCCAGCTGTCTCCTTTTGTTCAACTTAAATTAACTCATCAGAAACTGAAAAGCTCTAGGTCATCTAGGACCACAAAGGATTCGGAGATGGTTGAAATATTCTGCCACCAATTTGAAGTAATTATAGGTACCCTAATAGAAGTTATTCAATGAGCAAAATGGAGATTAGTGTTCCATCCTTTCTTAGAGTTCAATATTTTTTTGCCCACACTCAGATGCTTATGTTTCCCTTGTCTATGCTGATCGCTAAACTTGCTATCATTTATACTGTTAGTGGTAGAACAGTAGAAGTGGAGAAGTGGGAGGGAACAGAGTTAGGTTACATTTCAGTGTGGGGGATGGGCACTGCTGGGCAAGGACAGATAGAAAAAACATTTCAAATCCGATGAAATATAAACCCAATTAATGCATTACAACAGTGCCTCATTTTCATTTTTATCTGACCTCTATTAAACACATCCAAAGACAATGAAGTTGGCATTCTATTACTTTGAAACTAGGACTTAATTCCAAACATATATAGCACAGGCACGTAACCTATATGTTCATAATACTTTATTTCAAAAACAGTGAATGACTTATATTTGTATTTGTAGTGTAAAGAAAATTCTTAAATGCAGTATTTCTCCTAACAGTATAAAGAAAATTTACACCTTAAATTCACAGCTTAAGAAGTGGAATCCAGAAGACGGTATTTTAAATATTAATAGGAAGGAATATGAATGTTTGAATAATAAAGAAGAAAGTTTTTTCAAGAAGTTGAAAGACAAAATAGGGTTTGGCAATAGGGTTTTTTGTTTTTAATGTTAAACTAATCTTCTACCTTTGTGAGTCTAGGTGGAACTAAATATTATCCTGTCTTGTATAAGATATTTACTAGCAGGACCAGGGCAGTGATTATCCCACTGTACTTGGCCTTGGTGAGGCTGCACCTTTAGTGCTGTGTCCAGTTCTGGGCCCCTCACTACAAGAAAGACATTGAGATGTTGGAGCATGTCCAGAGGAGGGAAAAAACTTTTTCCCAAGAAGCTGGTGAAGGATCTAGAGGACCCATCTTATGAGGAGCAGCTGAAGGAGCCGGGGTTTTTAGCCTGAAGAAAAGTACACTCAGGAGAGACCTTATAGCTCTCTACAGCTACCTGAAAGGAGGTTGTTGCAATGTAGGGGTCAGTATCTTCTCCCAAACAACAAAAGGTAGGGCAAGAGGAAATGGCCTCAAGGAGGGAATTGCATGAAGGGAGGTTTAGATTGGAAGTTAGGAAAAAACTCTTCACTGAAAGGATGGTCAGACATTGATGATGGTAATCCCCAACCCTGGAGGTATTTAAAAGACCTGTAGATATGGTGCTTAGGGACATGACTTTCTGGTTGACTTGGCAGTGCTAGGTTTATGGCTGGACTTGGTGATCCTGGGAGTTTTTCCCAACATAAATGATTATATGATTCTATGATTTTAAAACACAAATATTTTCCATGGGTTTTTTACTTCCATTGAAATATCTGATACCAGATACTTCTGTCAGAAACAGGACAGACTGTATCTTGTATTTAAATTATTAAATCAGTTCTATTTTTCAGATTTTGTAGAAGAGTGTTTATGTTTCCAGATAAATTTCCAATGAAATATCTCAAAACATATTCAAATATTAATCATGATTATTCAGAACAGTGAAGAGAGAGATTTAAATAATGAAATAATTACCAAGAGGAAAAAAGATCTCATGATCCCAAACTGAAAATGAAACAAGTTTCTTCTTCAGTCTAGTGATAATGTATACCTTCAAATAAGGTTTCAGTAGTGAAATAAGAAATTGTATTGATCAACAAGGCATTTATTCAGACTTTATTACCGCTGTGATCACCATCTAAGCTGATAATTTTATCTTTCATCCTTATTAATTTTAGTGTAAATCAAAAGTGTCTTTTTCTGATGCAGACTTGGTTTCATTTCACATGCACCACAGAGAGGCTTCAGTAAAACACACACACACGCACACACACACATACACACACATTTCCTAAGTCCCCTTCATCCTCTCTCTTTTCACACTGAAGAAAAAAAGGAGGGTCGCTTTTCATGTCTCCTTGAATGAGTTAAACATGTTTTTTGCCTGTCTCACTTTGAGCATTTAACTGTCATAAGGGCAAAGCAAGGGCCTTTTCATACATTTTGAAATAATACATTGTCTCTTTGGAGATAGCACTGTCATTTGTTTTCATTTCACCAGCACGTCGCTCTTCAGATTGAAATATATATTAAAGTGAAAGTCCACTTTCTGAGAAATGCAATGAAATGGATGAGTTTTCTTCAACTGCATTTCATCTGAAACACAATCTTCTTACAACAAACAGTATGATGGATTATAAAATATATTTTGAAATACAATACTCGTTTGTTACTTATATTATTGTAATTCTAGAAGAGAACACAGGAGACAAGTTGTCTCCTTGTCAAAATTTTACCTTCATTTTACATGCTTGTCTATTTTTTGTATTTATGTAATTTATGTAATTTTCTCAGAAGTAATCTGAAATAGTGCATATAAATACATAAAAATATGATTTTTCTTGTGTCTATTCTTATGCTATCTATTATTGAAAACTTTATTTCCCTTCAATAGCAGAGGCAAGGAGAATCAAATAAGCTTTTAGATTTGTAGAACTCAACAGTCAAGAATACAGACAGGTTTGAATACAGTTTGACTCACTTTTTACCTGTCCATTTGAAGGCAATTGCTGAAATAGAATTCATTTTATGGACAATGGCTGCATGTGTGTTGGTGTGCTTTGATGTCTTTACAAGTTCTCATTACCAAACTCCAGAGGCTACAACAAAAAAAATGGAGTCTTAGATATTTTGACATCAGTCAATCCATGGAGCATCCAAAGATTTTCCTATTACACATCTAAAGAGGTGAGATAAACCCTGATTTAGACCCAGCAACAACAGAATGGTGACTCACAGTGCACTTGAATGAAGTATGAAGCAAAACACATTTACAACGAGATTGTGAAAAATTGTCAGTTATGTCTTTGTTGTTGGTCATGGGTATTGCTGTTACTGTTTTGGTTTGGTGGGTTTTGTTTGCTTCTTTGTTGGTTTATTTGTTTGGCATTTTTTTGAGGGGTGAAGGCATTTTTTAAGATGGTCATCCAGGAATGTATGCAAACTTATCCAAAGCACATAGGCCTTGAATCTAGACAATATTAAGAGCAATAAATAAAATTTCTGTGTTTTTGGTTTTTTGAGTTAAAAGAATTATTTGCAAATGGACTTAATCCATCTGTTTTAGTTATATCTACTTATACTCTTGAGTTTGTAACTGATTTCATCTTTTAGCTAACTGTATCTGTTTACAAGAATAATACATTTTTTCTGTCCTTAATAAATATTCTTCTCATTGAATTAATATTATATTGTTTTAACATTTAATAGAATTACACAAGTTGTTAATAGATTAATGTGAGACCTTTCTGAAATTTTTTTGCTGTTATTTGAAAATACATAGAAAGTGGAAATAATAATTTTGCCAGTCTTATATATATGTGAACATGTATCTGCACACATGCAATAAATAATGCCAGACCTACAGAGATTTTTACGTTAATTTAATGCCTCATCATCATAGGAAAACCTGCAGAAGTATTCTACAGGAGAAAGGAAATTTAGATAAATTTTATACCAAGGACAAAAAAAATCTTTTAAAATTTACAGATTTTAAAATTTTCAGATTCTCTCTTCTTAGTCAATGCACAGTAGTTTTCTTTGTTTTAGTCTATTGATGACATATTCTGCATTTGCAATGCAAAAAGACTTCTCAAGACAGAAAAAAAGTTATCATCAGAATCATGCAGGGTTTTTCTTCCTCAGGCAAAAACTTAACCAGTGGAATATATAATTTGGCATAGTGTGAGAAAAGTTGGAGTAAGTGACCATTTCAATTTCATATGATTCTGTGATTCAAAATCTCTAATATAGCTGATATATTTTATCATCACCGTAGTTAAAAGTATCAAAGAATTTATCACAATGTTTTGAGGCATCTGTATTCGTAATGCAATTCCAAAAAGTACATAATATTTAAAAAAAAAAAAAAAATTGTAAAACTACCATGTAAGCATGAAGAAACCCCAATCCTGTACTGTGTATTAGAATCTGGCATTTCTATCATACACTGGGTTTTTTGTCACTTCAAACAGAAAGACTAAATTGTGTTTGAGGAAGATAGTAGAAAGAAAAGGTTTTTAAAAATAAACCTGGCAACAGTTTTTATACCATTCCAACACACTACATCTGTCAAAATCTAGAATTACTCTAAAATATTGCAGTAATATTCGCAATAGTGATGAATGATCAAGTGGATACGTTAGCTAAAGTGAAAGGAGCAGCAAACATAAGCAACATAAACTTAGTATATAATAATGGCCTGTGATTGAACTAAAAGTCAAAAGAGGGTATGCAAAAATTGTTATATACTTTGACGTGTTTTGGGTGAATATTTCTGGTCTATTCCTTCATTGAGCTGTAAATTTTCTTGTAAGAGCAGCATATGTTTTTCCAGACTAGGACTTGTGCAGTAAGAACCAAGTAACATTGGGATGCTAACTACCTTGAACTATACGAGAATTTCATGAAAATTTATGGTTTTGTAGCTACTCTATTCTTTGTGTATGAAATATTTTCATGTGTATGAATATGCAAGCAAGGAACTGCACCTCTGCTCCTCTAAGCTTCTTAACTCACGACTTTTTAGAAAGTAATATATACCAGTTACTGCAAAGCAAGCCTCTCAAAAGTGGCTAGAATTGTGCGTATACATTATTTTGAAATTTAGAAGACAAATGAGGAGAAAGGATAATGGTTCTTTCTCTCTCTCTCTTTTTTTTTTTTTTTTTTTTTTTTTTTTGGTTAAAAAATAAAATAGTACTTTTTCACTTTAAGCAATGAGCAATCAGAGGAAAAGGATGTATGCAACCATAAGTACTTTTGTACAAATGTAGCCCTTTACTTTTTCTCCCTAACCAGCAATATGCTGTGGATTTAGATCAAATCATATGGTGAAAACCACATTTTTATCAATGTCATCTTCAACCAAAAAGGACAAACAAGGGAGACTGTTTAATCAAGCTTTAATGGTGGAAGCTCAGGAAAATGGAAAAAACAAAACAAAACAAACAAACAAACAAACAATCAACAACAACAAAAAGCACAACAAAAAAAACCCCACAAAACAAACAAAAAAAACCACCCCAAAGAGAACTAAGCAACTTGTTTTTCCTAAATGCATCATGCTCAGGTTTTATTGATGAAAATAATAGCTTTTCTACCCTGAATGATTTTCACAGAGCAATCCTAGAAATACATTTTTGAAAGACACACTAAATACGTCAGAAAATATATGTGGATCAAGCATAGACTCAGCCTGTTTAGAATCATACTAAGCTGGTGATCATCATGTCTCCAAGCAGGTAGGTGAAATGTTTCTCCTGTGTAAGTAATTTAAATAAGTTAGATAGGCCCTTGCTGCTGGAGCCTGGAGCATGGTATTATTTCTGCTTTTTACAGTTGACTATGAATATGCTTATTCAATGTTGGAGGAGTACGTAGTGCAAAGGTCTTGTGCCTATATCCGCTTGTTATCACCCTTATCGTAGCGAGCACTTCTTAAGGAACTGTGAACTTTTCTAGCTAGAATTCTTAGAAGGCATTAATCACCTTAATAATCAACTGCTGAGAAATTTGTTACTTCAACTACAATTTGGACATGAGTCAGTTTTGTATGTAAAACACATAAAAGAGTTATTAACTCTGAATATTGTCTTTGCTTTAGGGGCAGAATTCTGCCTCCAAAGCAAAGACAGATTCAGCTTCTGCTAATGGAAAACTTAATTTCAGCAAAGAAAGAAAAATTAGTTATAAAACTAGTTAGGAAAACCAAAGATGTAGAAGACATTAATTTCTCTTCTCTAGCTCTATTAACCACCACAGGACTAGTTAATCAGATTTCTTAACTGCATATAGCAAGACCAGACACCTAGTATGAGTACCAGCTGTAGTGAGTAAATCTCGCATTTACTACTGAATCTCAAGGCAAACAAGTTTTGTGGACATAAACTTGTAGGGAAGAGTCTTTTCCTATAAATATTGTATAGGAAGGGTTTTTCTTCTGGAAATAAATAATATACCTTTCTACCAATTTTATGTATTTTTGAGGCACCTATTTCTGCAATCCATAAACACAAATGTTCTTGTTTTCTTTTCTATTCCTTATGATTCTCTTTCCCCATCTTTTCCTATGGTGATTGAAAGATAAATCCAAGTGTTTCACTCTTTCTTTCTTTTTGCTGACACTGTAAACCAGAGTTTAGCAAACACAGATGTGGAAAAGTTTTTTTGTTGCTGCCATCATAAAGGTACCAAAAGATGATGATTATTATTATTGAAGTACATTGTCCTGCAAAGTATGTATTTTTTTTTATTGTAAGTTTAACTAGGAATCTTGACCATATATTTGTATGATATTTTAATAAACATCTGTCTCGGGTAGCTTCTCAGAAGCTAATGATGATATTGTTTTAGAGCTACTGCATTTCCAATTCTAAGAAATATACCTGAAGAAGATATCTAGATAGTGTATGTAAACTTAAGGAGTTGGTAAAAGATGGCAAAAATCAGTCTTAAAATTACTTTCAATATATGTTTACAGAATGCTTTACTTTCACCCGTAGCACACAATGAATAATCAGAGTTAATTGTAAGAAAAAGATAATACTTGTTGTTCACCAGTGACAATAAATCAGTTTTGCACCAGGAGCAAGGTAACTAAGCCATTCTTTCTTATGGTTGGTTTTTATGAAAGTTTTGTCTTAAAGTGCTACTTAGTGAAACCTACTGAAACTGAATATATTCTGTACTTGCACAATTTGTGTGTGTGTGTGTGTCCTTTGCAATTGGTAAAATTGAATACTATAATTTCAGTTCCATGAATGAAACTCTCAAAAGATGTATTTTAATGCAAAGATTCTAAATTAATATTTTGAAGTTTTGACTGTAGAAAATACTTGGGATAGAAAGGAATATGAGGGAGTTCTTTAAAAAACTTACAGTCAGACCCTACAGCTAGCATAAACGGTTTGTCTGCTAATGTCCCAGCCTGGTATATGTGTATGTGTGTGAATGCAAACCTTTCCTGTGGGGGAAATGTCAGCTAAAAAATGAAAAAAGATTATTAAAAAGCTGCTATGATTGGCTGGATAACATTGACATTTACTGTACCAGAAAATTATGGAAACATTAGAGCTATTAGCTGTCAGTCATTTCTGTGAATAGTTCTAAAATAAGGTTGTAGAAAAAGTATCTGTGTAGCTTATTTTTTAAAGTGAGTTTCACGGAAACCACAGAAGTGTTTAGAAAGTGCTGTCATAGAAAGTCTTTTATTCCTTTTCCCCTCCAAACAGTAAAGTGAGGCACTGAGGACCACATTAATCTAAAGATCACTGTAGAAAAGTGAAAAAGAGAGAGGACTTGAGGGTCAGAAATATAGAGCAATTCAGTGTGGAACCATATAATTTAAAAAGGCAATTTCTTCCCAAAACCTGAAATTTGGAAAGGTCAAACTAATTTATACAACTTATTTTTCTTAAGAAATCAACAGTTTTACCATAATGCTAGGAAATGGTCCTTCTTTATTGCTTTCTTCCTTGAGAACACTCTGCCCTGGAGACAATTTCTGTAATTCACTGAATGAGAAACTGGAAAAAACAGAGAGAATGATGGAAATTCAAGCACCTGTGAAGTTTGAACGTGTGTGCTTGAAGCAAACTCCTTAAAGATCAGTTATTTAACCTATCCCATAAACCTTGCTCTACTGATTTCTGTTTCTCAAAGCAGTGACAACATACCCTAATACTGACTTTTTACAGGTTAGGAAACTGTGTCACATTTAATTTATTTTTTTTTTTTTTTTAAATACATAACACCGTGATGTTAAAAGAGTTACTCATTGTAACAAATATGTCTGTTGCAGGTAAAAAGACAAGAAAGATGTCTGAAAACTGATCCTCATCTAAACCTCATTAGTAACTTTTACTAAAGGCTGCAGTGTCATCCATGTGATTACAGAAGAAGGATAAATATATAATCCAATGGGGGGGAAAAAAAAATCTAAGGAAGTATGACTTCTAATGCATGACACTTAAACTGTGGAAAAAAAATTATATTATCTTTTTATACCTTTTAAAATCCTTTGGTACAAAAATCAAAGGATACTTACTTAAATTCTATATAAAAGTATGCTATTATGCTCTAGCATCTGACCATGACTGCAGTATGCTGGAAGGTGATGTGTTATGCATAGTCTGCATGCTGGCTGTGCAGGTCTATGCACAGCAGAAATCTATCACACTCTTCACATCAATGGTGCACAAGCCTGTTTATTGCTGTAGGCACAGCTTTGGATGCCTCCTTTGTCTTTCCTGCTTTTCCTGCCAAAGAGTATGTGATGTTTGCTCTTCATATATATTTTTCTCTCTCTTCATCTTATTGTCTTGGTACTGTTAGTGCATAGAGGCTTAGATGGCTCTTCCCTAAGCTGTAGTGAACTTTTTATTTCAAAAGGTATTTTGAAGCTGTTCTTTCAGTCAATCTAACTTCCACCCACAGTCCTCTCTGTCCATTAACTGTCACACCTGGCATACACCTTTGGCCATGATGAAACTTGTTTGCTCATTACACCATGGATCTCAGTGAGGCATTAGGTGGACAAGCTTCTTCATTTTGGAAGACTTTGACTAATACTGAATGCTATTTTGGTGAAGTTTTGAAGCAAAAACTGTTAGGTCCAGCTTCAGCTAGCTCTTGCCTTGGAAATGCAAAAACTGTAATTGCATGTTCATTCTTTCCACAACACTCACAACTTGATATACTTCATCTATCTCCAACACTGAAATTTTGATTATAGTCTAGTTGTTCCTCAGGCACAGAAATTAGGGTCTAATCATCCTCTTCACCTTCTCTTCTGTCACATATTTTTTTGTCAAAGGATTTGAATTGCTTACAGTCTGTGTCACAATCTGAAAGAAACCAAAAATTATTATTCCCAGAGTGTATGTGTATGCATATGTGTATGTGTGTATGTGTATATGTTTTTGCATGTGTATGTTTGTGTGTGTATATTTGTAAACACTCCTAACATTGTAGCAAAAGCCTTCCTTTAAGGCAAGACCTGCAAGCAAGACTCATAGACCAAAAAGCTGAGAGAACAAATTTTCAAATTTTCAAATCCTTCAGACTGAAGGTGTTTTCCTGGCCTATTCCATAAAATTTATTGCAAGAGACCATATCAATTTTGAGTTTTAAGTGTGAAGTGGGTAAATGAAACAAAGCAAACTAAAAGGAAGGGGAAATTATTTAAGATTTAGTAAATGTTTAATTAGGTGAAGATATTTGTGTCTTCAAACAGACTCAGACTGGGGGTGCTCTACTGGAGAGCACACAAAATGTATGAGGAGAAAGGCAACCTTAGGTGGCTGTCTAAACCAGCATTCCCACTCCAACTATAGTTACTTAGAACAAGTTGTCCAAAATATCATGAAATCGTGTTTCTAATCTTCTAAAATACACATTCTCCTAAATGTCTATTTAATCTCCTAAAATAAACATTCTACAACCTCTTTTAGCAAAACAATCAGCCTCACAGGAGACACAGAAAGACAAAAAGGTAAAAAAGCATAATAAAGAAAACAAAAAGAAAGTTTTATGTTCAAAGGTCCCTGTACTCCCTCAGTCCCCGCTGTTCACATAAAAGACAATTCCCCCCCTCCCCAGGTCTGTTCTTCCTGATGAAACTGTGACCCACCTGCAGCAGCACTCCAACCATGTGAGTTGTCTCTCCACGTCTCTTTGAAATCAATGAAATTGCTACCCTTGGTCTGCACACAGATCTCTACCTCCCTTCTTTTGCTCACCTTCGTGTGTGCATTAGCATACAGATACTTCAGAGAAAAATCTCAATCATATTCATTTCATGGAGAGGGTATGAGACCTCTTTCTGTAATGCTGTCCATCTGACTCTTCATGATTTGTGTGTGTAGAATATAAATGACCCCACTTCAGCCCTGGAGAAATCATGTATGCCCAAATCTTCTTTACCTCAAGCAGAAAGGAATCTGTAAAGGTGAAAGAAAAAAAGAATTTTGAAAAATCTCTGTAATATACATAGCCATGACCAGAATGAAAGGAGGAATGCTCTCACTGAAGCAAAACCAGAGTTACTCAGATATTTGAGTACTTACTTTTAACTGCTTTTACTGCAATGCCTTGCTTAAGACAACTAAGAAAAAAACTTTAGAGTACAAGTTAGTCAGACTAAATAATTCCATACTGCCTTTCCATCAGATCATACCATTTAATTAAGTATGAATAAACCCATTGATTCATAGGAGGGAGCTCAGGAAGTCACAGGAGTTGTCTTCAGACAAAGGTATATTTACGATAAATTTTGTCTCTATTCTCATTCTGAATTTCTTCTCCTATTCTAGTGTTCCTACAAAAAATTCTTCTACCTGAGCTTGGTACAATCAAACAAGGCTATCATATTTAATTCTGCAATAATAATCAGCCATGTCATATGAATAGCTACATAACAGTAGTTACTAACAGTGGGAATTACAGCACATGATTACACAAAGTTAAATTAAAGCTGAAATAAATTTAGGGAGTAGTTACTAGAAAATTTTATCTTATCTTTTTGCAGACGTAAAGACTATTTCCATTCAAGGTAACCGTTAAAGATGTTAGGAAAGCCACTGAAATCAGTAACCTTTGGAGCCCAGGGACTCCTTCCTGACATCTGGAGCCCAGCCTAGCGCATCCTCAGATGCAGATGTCTCAGTCCCAGGCTATTAGATAAGACTGATGTTTTCTCTTTCACAAATTAATCCAGTTTCAAGGCTGACCCCTAAGTACACAGGACAGCTGTGCCAACAGCCACCCAGACTGCTGCCTGCAGGGCACTGCATTCAGCAGCACACACAGACAATGCTACCAGAGCTCATAAAGGGTAAGTAAAAATGGCCAAGTCCGTCTCCTAAACTCTGGCTGATCAGGACTGAAGTTCACAAGTGTAAACACACTTCCCAGAAGTACACTCACCCTTAGGTAAGGCTCTTGAACATCTGCATGTGTCCTAAACACATCTAATATCAACACCCAGATCCTGGGCCCACTTACCCAGTATAAAGGTCTCCTGCTTGCTGGGTAGTCCAGTCTGAAATAGTGAATTGCACATATACACACACAAGATAAAATTACTGGGTTCATTTATATATGTGTGTCTCCCAGGTTAAGAAGGTCAGAGTCATTAAGTCCTGCTAGTACCTTCAGGGCTTTGATACTTCAGATACAGGGAATCTGAAGCCCCACCAGGTCACTTACTCATGAATACCTGAAATATCTGATGGATCAGCATCAATTAATTTTTTTTTTAATCAGATGAGAGAGTAATCCATCTTTACAAAGTATAAGTAACTTTACTTAACTATTCATGATTGCAAAAATAATTACATTAGTACACTAAGCCAAGAAAAATCAGAAAATAATATTTTTATAATAATGCTTGGTATGTTGCACCATAAATATCAAGCCCATAAATTTAAACACTAGTGTAGTGAAAGCATAATGTACAGAACTCCAAATCCTCTTAATAATGCAGTAGCTTTCTTACCAATACATCTAGAAAAATCACAAATCAAACCCCCTCAAAAATTTTATGAGCTAAGAAACTGTGGAATTAAAATAGTGTGCTCTATACTACACCATTTATTCATTTCCATCCTTTGCACTCAGTTATATCACTGTCCTTATTGGAGCAGACTGGGAGGGGAAGATTTTTGCACTTGACAATCAAGAGTATAGAACATTTCTCAGACGGAACACATAATAAATGAGTGTATTATAGGTGGTAATGACCATCTATAGCAGTATTAATTCATGGGCAGATGACTATTAACAGCTTTCAGTAAATGAAAAAAAGTAATAAAAATTGTTTCTGTTCTGAAAAACACTATTTATGTAGTCGCTGCAGTTCCTCTCTAGCTTCTCCAAGACATCTAACAATGGTTTTGCTGGAAGCTGAATGTGGCTGCAATGATCTCTTCATGTATATCTGCAAATAAAAGTGAGAAATGGCATTTGTCTCTTTTTATTTTGATGTATGACTGGCAAGATGGAAATCAGGCTTTTGGGGAGGAGCAGATTTTCTGGTAATCACTTGTTTAAGTGCTACTGACCAAAAGTAGAAGATATATTGTTATGCTGAATTTCAGCTAGAGTTATACCCCGAAATTACCTTATTTGTAGACAAAAACAAAAACAAACAAAAAAAACCCAACCAAACAAACAAACAAAAAAATTATACAAATGAAGCAAAGTTTAGATGAAACTCCCAAACCCAAACCTTAGTAGATATCATAAAAACACTAGATTTCCAAACTATTCTTATTTCTAAGGATCATTATGAATTCATTAACTTAATTACCTGCAACATTGCTGCTCAAGCCCCATAAAGAGAATTTGTAGGGAAAATGATAAAAATATGATTAGTTACACAACCATAAAAATACAAAATTTAAGACATTGTGAGGATATATGTCTTTGGTTTTTTTCCCTATAATGTTATTGAAAAATATTTTTAATAGAAAAGAAGCTAAAGAGAACAATATTTGGGGGGGGGAAGTAAATGGCAATAAGATTTTTTTTTTTTAATTATTGGAAGGATTCTTTGGTTTTGGTTTAGTTGTTGTGGTTTTGGGTTTTTTTTTTTTTTTTTTTTTTTTTTCGTGTGTGTGAGGATTTTTGTTTGTCGGTTGGTTTGATTTCTTTTTGAGTTTTTTAAACATCCAGAACAGCAGGGTTACTGCTGAGACCACAAAGTTATTTTCCAGGAAACAGATCTATTAGCATTTTTGAAGCTATATGACAGCATGAATAAACTAAACTATCTGAAATCTTGAAAAGTTTATTTATTAAAAAAAGATTATGCAAATTTTAAAGATGAGTCCAAATATTTAATATTACACACTGACCTAATACTTTCTTGGATAAACCTGCAGTCTTCAGAGCACACATGATTTTAAAATCAATACATAGGTAAAAGAACTGTACCTCATTAAACTGATAATGGCATTTCTTATGCACCAAAGCAAAATGATGCAGAAAACAAAATATTTTTATTCAGATGGCAGTAATAAAATAGACTTCATTCTCTCTATATCATATGTCTGTTCTAATAAAGAACAAAAAGCATTCTTCTCAAAAACTTCATGCAAATTCCAAGAACTTTGGGCACTACTAGTATTTAATTTTTCTTATTTTTCTTAAAATTTGAACATATTTTGGCTTTCTATTGTTCTGGGTTAAAAAAAAAAAAATTTCTTAAAGCAAATAAAAATATAGATTTCTGGTTTGGGAGTAAACACCCTCATGAAAATAGATAAATTGAGAATAATTTTGCAATTTTTTTAACAATTATGCTAAACCTAAAATTAAGCCTTCTCCAAAAGTTCTTCTTTTCAAAACAAAGTTAAAATGCCACCAGAAGTTACAGCAGAAAATATCTTACTACCAGTGCAAGATATTGAAATCGGAGAAGGCATTTTAGTTTTTATTACAGTTCATAGAGGCAAGATCTGTAGAAAATTCTCATGTTTAATGTTCTTTCCTCTCTCTTCAGAAAATCTTCTTACACTAAGTAATTGAAATCTATAACATTGATTTGCTTTAATTCATTGCCCTTTCAGTGTCAGCTTCTGAAAAAAAAATATGTCTAGTTTGTGTTTAAAAAGGCTTTATCACTGATTCTGGCTCATAGCACAAAAAATTTTTTATATGCACATTTCATGTGGGTTTATTTCAGGTACTTACACCATAAAAGGATTTCCAGTTCTGACATGTATCTCTTTTTTCATACAACTCAGAGGATTCAAATTTTTCAACACAAATTTTGCACACAGAAATAAAACCAAATAAAAATTTGTTTGTAAATAAGATGCAAGATTATCCAATAATATCAACAGATTGTCTGTTTCAAGTATCTGTGGGCATCAGTTATTACACATAGTATCATACACAGGCTTTCTATATTAATTAAATCTATAATACAAGTTTTAATTGACTAAATCATGTTGCTTTATGCTTTCATTCCTGGTGCATTGTTTCTGGGACACTGACATGGGAAGGCTGGAAGCAGGATTTAATATCTTTGAGTTAAGAAAGTCCTTAAAAGTAAAAATTTCTTCCTCTTTATCTTTGGAGATTCAATTTATCAGAGGGAAATCTCATTTTATGTAGGAAAATTTCAGATAAGGTAAAAAAATACAGAGACAAATATAAGATGAGATTAAGTAGGCTTTTACATATGTATTCTCAACTCTTGTAATAAAAAAAGTTCTATCACATTTTTTACTTAAAATTTATGGAACTTAATCTATAGAATATATAGATTTAAGTGCCACAATATTTAGTGACAAACTGAAAAAAGATACTCCCATGGGTCCTAAATAAACTGCTTGTTTTGAGCAGATTCAGGTGTGCTGCTTTCATCATCTGCAGCTGCACCATTTGTAGCAGTTATCACTGCCTCTGGATGACTTTCAGGTGACTGAAAGGGGAGAACAAATGGATAAAAATTAAAGGAAAAAATTAATTGTGCTCACAGATGTCATAATATCAATTGCTCTACAGTTGCTGGTTATGGCAGAATTCTTCCCCTCAAAATACATCCTCACTTTCTTCATTGCTAAAATTGTTCCTAAAGATGGATAAATTGATTGAGTGCCTTAGTTTTTCTCCACACCCAGTCAGCAAAAAAGTGATCAATAAATAATATTGAAACCCCTTTGTGGGTTATAGTGGTTTTGAATATGGATATAATCAGATTATATATTTGCCTGTGGGTAGTCCATGTACTTCAAAAACAAAAGGAATTCTTCAGTTACAGAAGCATTCTGTACATATGTACAGAACATAGAGCACACATATATACATAAAAATGTATATCTAATAAATATAGGTATGTGCATATACCAAAAAAAAAAAAAAAAAAAAAAAAAGACAAAGATTTTAAAAACATAAATTCTAGAAGAAAAATCCAGAAGAGTATTATTAGCAATATCCAGTATATTTGAAAAACTCTTTGCATGCTTGCTTGTTTAGTGTGAACATTAATAGTCAATCAGGTGACCAATCCCTAAGGTACAACAGAGCACAAAAATTCTTGCACATACATGCATTCATGCTCAGGGAAAGAGAGCTGATTTTGCAAAAAAAATAAAGACATACTGTACTTTCTTATTTTTTTTAAAAAAGAGCCCTATTAAAAAGTTGTAGTTTTTTTCATGTTTAAGCTATTAATCATAAAAATCTTGTCAAAGAAGAAAAAAAAAAAAAAAAAAATCCCCACAATCTATTCTGTGGGTACTAGTACAAATATTAAAATATTAATTATATAAGTCTTAAAAAAAAAAGACAACTTTGTTGTTTTTTTTTTTTTTTTTAATTTACATTGTCTGTGTTGTATTCCCTTTCTAAGGCATTGACGTTAAAAAGGTGAATAATCATGAGTAGATGATTTAAGTCCATAATAATGGTACCCTTATGTACTAGGAACATATGAGATGTATTAGTGCAATACTAATGCAAGTCCTAGATTATTAGGGACAGATACATATGTATTTTAGCAACTGTAGGGAGCTGGTCGGCATCTGACAGGTTAGACAGAAGTACATCTGCTGAGGGCCTGAATTTGCAGGAGCTGCAGGCAGAACTCTATAGCTGCAGTAATGTCACTGAAACATGTTTTACATGTTAGAATAAAGAGAACAGAAAGAAAGCACCGTTGGGCGATTTACTTTAAAATAGTGGAAACTTTGCAGTATTTAACATACTGCAGATAACACTTTACATTTTCAGAAAGTGCATTGTGCCATTTCCACTACATCACTATTTTTACTGTTCAGCTTTTTTGTGCTTACAGCACCATGATTTATTATCTGCTGCTAGTGGCGCTTCAAAGTAATTCTCAATCCATTTCATTTCCTTCATTAGCTCTCCCCTTGTTTCTTTCCTTCACCTTTAATCTCCCTTGCTAACCTTTCTTGTTTAATTTTCTTTTCCTCTTTAAACATTGTATCTAAAATGCATCCTCCACAGTTTTAAGAGCAAAATCCGCAGGCGTTCACCTTTCCATTCTTCAATAAAACTCCACTTGCAAAGCGTGTAACTATCTCAGCATGTTATTAGTCAGTGTTGAGCAAAAAAAAAAAAAAAAAAAAAGCTGCAGTGCTAAATGGAGTCATTAAAATGCCTAGTGACAACAATAAGTGCTTGAGGAAGCTGGCGTTTCCCATTTGCTAGTCTAATAGCTATATTAGGGCCATCTTTCTTTTGTGGAGAAGATAAAAGGAATGTATTTGACTGTTTTTATTCTCCACCATGGCACTGCTTGTGCCCTGACTTTATTCTTCCTCTGCAGCTTCATACTCATTTCTGGAAAACTGTTAAGTCTTTTTCTCATTCTTTTTAAACCAATACCAGTTTTAACATCAGCTTCAATGGGCTGTGTGTACCAAGCTCCGGAGAGGAAGGTGATTCTCCATTAAATGCTTTTTGTCACAATGAATGTTAAGTGCACCAAGCCTATGTCTGCTTGCCTCTTACGGATATCTTAGGTGCTTCTTAATAGGCTAGTCAGGGTACTAAGAGAAGCATAAATATGTTAGCACAGCAATCAACACATGTTTAATTGACCCCGATGAGAAGCAGGATATTTTATCTAGAGGCACAGAGGGTTCTTGTTCATGTTTCGTGGAGGTATGTGCTAATCATGAAATTAACAGCACTCTTTCTGGATTCCAAGTGCGATGTTCTTTCTGATGGAAAATTGTACAGTCCTCTACCAAAAATGATGGGTTTGTTCTGACTTTAGTTTCTAAGTGGATGGTGGTTTATATATAAATGCATGCAGTGTATCAGTCTTTTGGGGGAGTTTAAAATATATAATAATGACTCAGTGAACACATGGGCCTTGTGCTTGTTTCTTCCCAGTGATATATATAGAGAGAAATTCAAGGAATTTCAGATCAAGATTCATTCTCAGGTCTTCAAACAATTTCCTGAGATTTATTTGTAAAGCAGAAGCATCAATCAGGTAAATGAAGTAGGAAAGGTGTATGAAAAGAAGAAGATGTAATTAAACAAACAAACAAAAAGTTAGAATGTTGCGTATTTTTTAAATAGAAAACTCTCAGTTATGTACCAACATAATCATGGAGCAAATGTTTGTGCAAGCCTAAGAATTAAAAAACATGAAAAAAATCAAAATTCAGGTCACTGTATGTTTCAGTTGCTAGCTTTGCCCTCATGTCTGCACCTCTCACTGGACATTCATCTAACATTCCTGTCACACCATTTAGTCCAATTTAAACTGTACTGACAGAATAAATTATGCCATGTAACCTTAAGCGAGGAACTGTTAAGAGAGTGGTATGTCTTGTCATTAAGCATCTGTTGTTGGAAGCCATCTTTTATGTTGAGCTAGAATCTCCAGACTGAACAAAAAGAAGTAGCTGATAATAGTTCCATCTGTCATGAAATTAGGGGGAAATTTGCCACATTAGAGGAAATGCCTTAATAGCATAAATATATTAATCTCTGAAAGCTTAGCAAATAGGATTGTAGATGCAACTTCCTGTGACAAATGATGAACATCAAAATTAAACAGTTGATTTTGTGTTTATTGAATTCTGACCTCAGATATGTGCAGATAGTATGTACAGCACCATTTTAATGCTTAAATGTAATCTGGTTTGGCTTTTGTTCTGCAGCATGTAGATCTGGGGGTGGGTTTTTTGTGTTTGTTTTGTTTGTTTGTTTGTTTGTTTGTGGGGTTTTTGTTTGTTTTTTTTTTCTTTTTTTCTTTTTTGGACTGCTGTTTCTATGAGTTATGCAGATTTTCTTTGATAGTTTAAATAAAATTATTATCTCCTCTCTTAGGGAAATGACCTGAAGAGCACTGACACATTTAACCTTTATGGTTTTTTAAGACATTGATGCTGAAATGCTGAACTTAGTTTAGTTGTCATACAACTGCCAGCTAATCCATCTCAATGACCTCTTCTATCCATAGATCAAAAACTATGAAGTTCATAAGAAAAAGAACAAGGTGTCTGTCACTAAAGAAGCAAATCACACAGTTTTCCAGAGTTTGTGTTTGGCTTTGTTGTTGTTTGGTTGGGTTTGTCTTTGTTTCTTTCACAGAAATTTGAGGGTTTTGGTACACAGGATTTTTTTTCTCCTTTTTTTTTTTTTCTTTTTTTAGCATATGATAGTCATGGACACTTGAGCTGAAATTTCTCTGCCTTTGCTTTAGATACCCACACTTAGATGTGTATAAGCCAAAGTTTCTCTGCTTAGTCTTCTTTTGTAAGTCAGATGAATTGCCCCCCTTGAAGGTTCCTATTCATATGCATTGACTAAGAAAACATAAATTCTACTGCTGTCAATGATCAGTTCTGGGCATGATCCATATAAAGTAGCTATTGATAAATATATTTTCCTTGTGAATATCTCCTTTCTGTGGAGGTCACTTCATCCCTTTATGTTGCTTATAGAAAGAGCAAGAGTAACATCAGCAAAAATGAGGTAAACCTGATTCCTTTTGAGTAAGGATTTTTAATTGCACATATAATTAACAAAAAAAAGAGTTAAAATTTTCATTTGCATTGACTTTTTTTTTTCATCTGTACTTGGTCTTTTATCCACCTGTTTTGTATTCAATAGCTGGAATTGTAGACAACTAAGTAGGATGTTATTTTTGGAAGTTTTTTACACCTATGTTTTGGTTTGAAAAGACAGGTATCTGCTAGGGAGAGGTGGGGCCTCTCTAGGGATGGAGAATTCCAATCCTTTCCCTCCACGTTATTATAATTTGGAAGATTAAAAAGGCTTTTTAGTCAGAGCTATGGGGAAAGGAATAACAGTCCTTTACTAGTAAATATAACAGGACAAACAAACAACAACAAACAAATAATAATAATAATAATAATAATAATAATAATAATAATAATAATAATAAAAAACAGAACCAAGAACCCCGAGGGGCTTTGTCTCACAAGTCCTGGGCAGTCTGCTCCCTGGGACCCCGAGAGCACCAAGCTGAAACAGTGGAAAAACTCCGGGGCTGATGGCCGGAAACGGTGGGGTGTCCCGGCAGGCAGGGGGGTGTCCTGGCAGGCAAAGTGAGCAGTGCTGAAGAAGATGTGACAGCTGGACAGGGGCTGACCCAGCTCCAGCAGGGCAGGCGAAGAGCTATGAATTCCTGGCGCTCTGGCAGATGATAGAATTCCCAGGACGGGACCCTCCATTAACAGTGGACTCCTCATGCAGCCAGCAATCGCCAGACCGCCCTCTCCGAGACCGAGAGCAGAAAAAAGGGGCCACCCTCAGCTCCCGGAGCCCCCGAACCTTTTTTTCCTCCCCCTCAAACTAGGTGATCTACTACCTTTTGTGTGGGTCAAGTACCCTTTAAGCATCAGTATTTAGCCTCTTAGCAACTTATGGGGGGGGAAATTCTATAGAAAAACTTAACCCCCAACAACCTATCTTATTGTAAAGTATTTTAAACAATAATCCAGTACTGAAATTTCTTGTATTTTTACTTATTGCATTTGTTCTTAGGAAAATAATAATAATAATAATAATAATAATAATAATAATAATAATAAAGAAATCTATATCATTTGCCTGTTTCTACCAAAATTATGATGATCAGTTATCGCACACTGTAATTCCCTGATCTTATGCAAACATGTTGAAAGAGCTCTGAAGGACAGATGTAGCCTGAAGCAAAAGGAATCGGTTGTTATTTTCAAAAATCCCAAACTGCCTTACTTTATTATGAGCACTGAACATTTTCAAAAGCTGTCTCTCTGTTTTTCAGAATATTTAATATACAAGTAAAACAGTATCAAACGTGGATCCTTAAAGCATGCAACAAAGTCAATAGAAAAGAAAAGAAAAACAAAAAAAACCCCACAAAATTCAATAAAAGATCTGTCAATACTACTTTCAGTTAAAATAAATTAATGCACTAAGACACGAGTATACTAAAAGAAAATACCTAGAAGAAAGTGAGTAAGGCATCAGAGAAAATTTTAAAGTGTGTTGCAAATCACAGAATCACTGATTGGTTGAGGTGGGAAGTGACCTCTGGAGGCCATATGGTTCAACAACTTCTTCACTCAAGGGGACAATCCATAGTTTGTAATCCAGGACAGTGTCCAGATAGCTTGTGTAGACTCATTCACTTCTTTGAGCATCCTGTTCCAGCATTCAGTCATGCTCATGGTGAAAAAGTGTCCCTCAAATTTCAGACAGAACCTCCTGTGTCAACTACCCCAGAACCTGTTACTGGGCTCCACTGCAAAGAGCTTGTCTCCATCCCTTTGCGCCCTTCCTTCAGGTATTTATATGCACTGATTCTTTACACTGAACGGTCCTGGCTTTCTCAGCTTCGCCTCATGAGGGACAATTTGTTTCTTTAATTGTCCCTGTAGTCCTTTGAGGAACTTTCTGCAGTGTGCTCATGTCTCTCTTGTGCTGATGAGTTCTGAACTGGACACAGTACTCCAGGTGTGGGTTCATCAGTTTTGAGTAAAGAGGAAGGATAAACCTCTTGTTCTGACACTGCTTGGTGAGTATGAGATTCTACAGAACACCTCATTAGCTCCTCCACCACATAGAAAAGGAAGTCATGAATACACTCTGAGAATCTCCTGTACTGATTATGTCCTGCTGTGTTACCTCTCCAAAAAATATCAGGGTGCTGGAAGTGCCGCTTGAGTACCAGGGTCTGTAAATATGAGGCTGCTCCTATCTGTCTGGAAAATGGAAACACTGCCACAGAATTGAGCTACTGTGGATGAAATGCATTCAGAGTTTTCAAGAAAATATGTACCATTCAAATTCTATATATGAGTTTAAATGTTTCATGGATTACTGTGCAGGGATATTCCAGATAGTGACCAATCTTATTAAATTTTATTTATCTGGAAAACACAAAAGCTAAAATTTTGACTTTTTTAAAAATTCTTTTTTTAAGTCCGATCATGCAGCTTAGCTTTGTTCCTTTATTGTTAGTTCAAGAAATCTTCAGTCATGCTTTTAACAGGGCAGCATAACCTTCCTAGAAGCATATTCCGAACAAACATATTTCAGCTACATTATCTGATATTCCTAATGGCCAATTTACTCCAAACAAGAATTTTGCATAACTGTGTTTGTCTCCTCTTCTACTAAATTAACTGCATGACAGTGCAACATGCATTGGGCTGGAAATTAATTCTTTTCAGCAATCCTTCAGCAAAATGCACTTGCTTTTGCATATGTCCTTTCAATTATGTCAAAATAATAATTTTGCTAATTCCAGGGTTATTTAACAAGTGTTCAAATATCTGATGTTTCACAGTAACAGAATTTAGTAGCAGACACTTAGTGACAAATTTCCTAAACATCCATTTTTGTTTCGTGGAGTTTTTTAATACTCCATTTAATATTAGAAACTTTGGAGTGCATTTATTAGAAATATAGAGTTCACATTAAACAACAAAGAATTTAATTTGCTCATATTTATGATCTAGTTCTAGATTAATTACAAGCATGCCTTATTAAAAACAAAACAAAGGGGAAAAAAAAAAAAAAAAAACACCCACAGAATTTTAATATACATATGACAAATCAAGAGGTGCTAAAGAATGTACCTAGAGATAGAGATTAAAAAGTAATCAAGTTCTAAATGTAGGAATCTAGATCTAGTTTAGAATTATTTTTTTTTTTCTAAATTTTAACTGTGCCTCACAACAGATTCATCGTAGTAAATGTATATTTTTCTTGTCATAAGTCACAGCTTAGGTTATAGATTGGTCTTCACTACATAAGAAAGTAGATTAAACTGCAACATCTCATCATGTAATTGACAAACTTTCCACCAAGATGATGTTTGGACCACGAATCAGCCCCCTCAAAATAATAATCTGTATTCCTGCTACAATATTTCCCAGTGAAAGTAAAATATCTTCCAGCAAAAGAGACAATAGGAAGAGCACACAATGGTGGGAAAACTGTCTCACATGTACTGCATGGTAAAAAATACCCACATGCATTTGTCCCAGTTTCACTATTAACTTAAAGTTTACATTAACGACTCGAGTTAGAAAGAAGTGGGATGACATTCAATTCTTAGTCAGCATCAAAGTTAACCTATTATCCTAGCACTTCATTACAGTGAATTTTTAATTTTCATTTAAATTCATGAGATAAAAATAATAGCTCAAATTCTATCCCTTATGTTTGGCTTAATTAAAAAAAAAAAAATTAAAAACCTGTACAAATATTATTTCATATATACCACTTTTTTTTTACTTCTTTTTAACTAGCAGACATCCTTTCTCCAGAAAAAGGATAAATCTGGTGCTAAAATGAAAATAATTTCTTTTTTTTTTCTATTCATAATCAAAAGTTTTTCTCATTTTCTTCTCATTTCTGTCATTATTAGTAATACTGAGGAGTTTCAAAGGCAGTTCATTTACCCTGTCCATATTGCTGCTATTACAAAAAATAATATTTGGGGGTTAACACATAATTTCTATTTATACTAGCTAAACTGGTCAAAAATATTAGGCTGTAGCCACTTATTTCCATGGAGATTATAAAATAATCATATATATAAATTGTAGCATATTTTAAATAATCACTCAGTTTAAATACTAGACTTAGATATCCTTGAAGTTCGTTTTGGGTTTGGGTTTGTTTGTTTGTTTGTTTTGGTTTGGGGTTTTTTGTTGTTTTTTGTGGGTTTTTTTGTTTGTTTTGTTTTGTTTATTTTCAACATTGATATGTTGACTACAAAAATGTCAAACACCTGTTTTATAGTGGCTTTGGAGATTTGTTTAAAAATTATTTGGCAGCTTTTTACCTTACACTTTGGGCATTTTTTATATCATCTATTCCACTAACACTTCAGTTAGATGCAGACCCTTTGATGGGTTCGATATAAGATTTTTTTAAGTGAAAACCTCCACAAGGTCTGTCAGAACCAACAGAAATGGTCCTTTTTTAACTGTTGGGGCATTGTTTAACTTTGTTATTTTACCGTGGCTACATGCCTTGATATCCCATTTACAAATCCCATCTGAAGATATTTTATCTATGCTCAAATAGTCAACACAAGAACAGAAGGAAACTCACCTTATTTAAAGCAGTACAAACATTTCAGATGCTTAGCTTTATATAAGCCAGAAAGAGAAACTTTCCCTGCTTAGAACCATACTGTTTTTGTGAGGTTTTGTGTGGATTTTTAATAATATAGGTAATAATCTTTGAAAGCCTATGGAATAAGTACTAATGCATCTAAATTAGTACCTTCTCCTTTTATTGATTCTAAAAAAGAATTTATATGCTTTCAAAGAATTGATCTAGCCACTCAAAATTACACCTGCCTCTCTTTCTTTCACTAAGTTAAACATCAAAGTCTAATGGTGGATAGAGTTTAGACCCTTAGCATGCAGGGCAAATTTATCCAGGAAATGAGGAGTGCTAAGAACATATCAATAATATCATCACCTGTATTTATCTACCTTCTCAGTCTCAAAAGTTCTCCCTTCATGAGTTATAACTCAGTTCAGAAAAATTCAATGTACTTTTGGGGTTCTTTTATGAACAATGATACCTTTAGAATTGCTTTTTTGGTTTGTGTATTTTTCCTTTAAAAGCGAGTGGCTGCGACAGAAGAAAGCCTCTAGAGAAATTGCATCTTCTTTGGTGAACAAATAGGTATGCCCCAGGAGAGAAGCTCCAAAGCCTGTAGGGTGAAAACTACACAAAATACAATGATAGGAAGTGTGAAAAGGGCTCAGTAAGACCAGGGATTTGGAGTATTCACAGAGCAGAGAGGCTGAAAAAGAGTAACAGGAAAAAGACAGTCCAGATATTATGGGGATGGAAGAAGGTAATGAAGGACCAGAGTTTTCTCTTAGCAGACTTTTTCACAAATTAGAAACTGCAGAATATGCTAATATCCTAAAATATGACCTACCTGGTGAGGATGCAATAGGAAAATTGTAAATTATTCAGTAACATTTTTTATTATCTAATCTCCTCAAGCTTTCTCTGTCTAAAAGTGTCTTGGAATTTTTAATACATATGCTCAGCAAAACTGTCTTCCTATTTTTAGTGGGTTGGGATTAGTTTTAGGTTTATCTTAAATATTTTTCCTTTGGGTTTTGGGGGATGGGGGTGCTGTTTCTTTGCATTTTAGGTTTTTTTTCAAGAATTCTAGTATAAAATAACTAGTCAGATATACAAAAAAAAAAAAAAAAAAAAAAAAGTTTATTCAGGCCCTTTTTACTTACTGGTTTATAGATTTGTGGAAAATGAAGTTGAGAAGGAATTCAAGGTAGAAACCTACTCTGCCCCCTACCCCAAGAGATGATCAGCTGTATCCAACCATGTCTGAAAAATGTTTTTATAAATTGCTGGTAAAGTATAAGGAACACAGTTTCACATGATGAATAAAATTAATTTTCTGTAATGGTTTTCAACTCTCCTGGTCACTAAAATATCTTTTGGATAAATTTCTTTCAGTGTATTCTAACCCTATCACTTCTCAGTCTATTTGCAGAAGGTTAAAGAGGTAGGTCTTTTATTTTTATCAATTTTTTTCTTTGCTTGTACATTTGAAGGTATTTTTTGCTGATCATCAGCCTTCCCATTGTCCAAATGCCTTTTAAACACTGTTGTGTTAAAGTAAATCATGCTTGATAGATCCTTATGATCATTGTTGATATTCTTTTTGAATGTTTTTCAGTTGTTCCAGATGTCAGAAATGAACAAAATATTTCAGCAAGACTGAACATTGTCTAATGGACAAAACCAGTTGTCCTGTATCAGTAAGAGAAAAACTACCTGGTGTGCATTACTACAACACTGACTCTCAAGTAAGCAAGTCACAGTGTTTATCACAGAATTACAGGACTCTTGGGGTTGGAAGGGACTTCTGGAGATCTCCTAGTCCATCCCACTTCCAAGGCAGGGTCACATAATGCAGGTTACACTCCAATAGCTCCTTTTTTCAGCTGTGGCGACCACAATTGAACACCATACTCCAGATGTGGCCTCACCCTTGACATGCTGGCCACACTCTTCCCAATACATCCGGGGATATCACTGGCCCTTCAGGCTGCAAGGGCACTGCTGGGTCATGGATAACTTTTCATGCACTAATACAGTACTTCCTGGTCCTTCCCAGCAGAACTGAGAACTCCATTAGGTCAGCCTCCAGCTTAGGGTTATTCCTCCCCATATGCAGGACCCTACACTTATCTTTACTGGACTTCAATAGGTTTCTCCTCACCCCGTTATCCAAGTTATCCAAGTTATCTGAGTTATCAAGGTCCCACTGAATGGCAGCGCAGCCTTCAGGTGTGTCAGCCACTCTCCCGTCTCAAAGCATCAGCAAAATTGCTTAGGTACATTTTTTTCTCTTCATCCAGGTAGCATGACAAACAAATTGAATAAAGCTGGAGCTAGTATTGATCCCTGGGCAATGCCACTGACTACAGGCCTCCAGCGGGATTCTACTGCACTGATCACAACCCTCTGATCCCTGCCATTCAGATGATGATCTGATGATGAAGTTATCATCATCATCATCTGATCATCAGCATGACAAGATGATCCTTATAACAACAAAACCAGTAATCTCAGCAAGTCCACTTCACTTGTGGACTTCTATTCAACTTCTAGAAGTAATTTGTGACTTTTATTAAAGCATATTTCTATGCACACACTAGAATGCTATAACACAGCTTCCAAAGGAAGATATTCCAAGAGCTGAGGACATAATGCTGAAGTAAAGTTTACAGTACTAAAATAAACAAGAAACAAACTATTTTCTCAAATTTAAATTCCTCAATGGAATTTTAATTTCTCCAATCTTTTACAATCTATTTAAAGACCTAATAAAGCAAGTTAAACAAATGAGTCATGGAGTCCAATACTAAACTCAATACTGGTTTATGTTGATCAATATTACAATTTATTTAATGCAATTCAACTCCTTTTGTGATTTTTGTCTACTACACAATGTTCCTTTAAGTTGACTTGCTATTCATTTAATTATTGCAGGGAGATAGACATTCAAATTAAATTAAATCCAAATACTTTGACACATGGGAGGCATTTAACAGCTGCTAATGGGAAACACTAAATTGAACTGAATCTAAACAAGAGTTTTAGAAACACTCCTCAAACGAAATTGCTTTCCTTAATGCTTCTGTTGTTGATTTTACTTTTCCTTCCCCAGGAAAGGAAACTCTACCCAGAGGAATCTTTCAAGAGAAAAAATTTCAAGGTAGCTTGGATGTCAAGGCTGTGATAGTGGGCACAGTCTTACCCATCAGCAGAATCTCTCAGTAAGTTTTTTATTTATAAGTTTTTTGTTATTCTTCTTTACTATTTGTTTCCATAAAAATGCCATAATGCCACAAAATTGCCATCATAATTAACTACAGGAAACATAAATTAAATCTAAAACTTATATTTGAACTGTTGGAAACTGTTATGCCTTTTCTACAAGACAAATAATCAAACAAGTTTGTTTATTCAACAAGTTAACTACATGCAGACCTGTTCTTTTGCATTTACTATTTATAATATTTGGCATTTATAGCATCTCTGTATTATAGTTTTTATCTATTAAGAATTATCATAGCACTATTTTCAGTCTTAAAAATTGATGGTTTTATTTTCTGAATCCATACATCCAGGCTCAACAGAAAATGTGGCAAATTTGTCTTTTAATAAAAATATTTGACTTGCACCATTGCAAAGAACAGCAAGATATCAGGACCTATCTGAGTAGTGATAATTCAGTAACTAAAATCAAAAAGAAAAAAAAAATCTTCTTTTTGAGGGAATATAATGATTTTGAATGCTTGAGATTTACTATCATGTCTGTCTGTAAGGTGGAATACATTTCTACAACATTTTTGTAAGCATGTAGATCTCTTTAACAACTGTGCATCACCCACTTAATAGGCGAACAAGATAAGGAGGAAACATACAGTTTATGCAATTTTTTAAGATGACATATGATACAAAATATAGGAAGTAAAGGGGGAATACATAAAAGCCATAATTCAGATCCAAGAGTGTCTTGGAACAGTTTTGAATTATTTAAAGTAAAAATATTCAACCGCAGACTACTTATGTGATAGAAAGCTGAAGTACCATACTACTTACTTATCAATGTTACTTTTGCTACAGCAAAGGAGATACACAGTCTTTGGCTGCTGTATGCCTCGTCAATAGGGCTTTGACTGATGCGAACCCACAGGGAGTCCATAAAATCTCAGAGCAATCTAGCAGTCTGAAGCAAAATTATAATACTCTTACTTCTGACTCTGGGTCATAATCTCAAAACTAGTCCGGCTGCATATTTTCTGTACATTTTACCTTGCATGTTTTTAAAAAAAAAGTTTATCTTGAACACTCACAACAAACAAAGGGACAAAGTGTGCTAACTGAATTACTCTATCACTTCAGAGACTCACTGAAAATGCAAAGTTAAGCTATTTCTTAGGTACCCAGTAATCAAGGCCAACTCTTAAATGTCTGTTTGTAAGAAGTGTGTATTTCCATCACTTATGATTTTATATACTTATGCGACTACCTTTTTTTCCCCTCTTTAATTTAAATACATGTTGCCAAAAGTCTGTCAAGAGAAATATAAGGAGCACCCTGTAGTGCTTTCTAAAATTTTATTGCTGCTATTAAGAAATCATAAAGCTTTCACAGGGTGGTGACTATGCTTATGTAAAAGCGAGTAGCAAATTATTAATTTCTACGTGACTTACAATGGCCAGACCTGTGTGAAAGGTTTGGTTATTCTTTTTCTCATCAATTTTTTTTCATTAGCAAAAATATATTAGAAGTGTAAAATGTATCTTTGCATTTTAAAAGGAAAAAAATTATATCTCACAACTTAAGCCAGGCTAAAGTTTGTGGTAAGCAAAGTCTAAGCATAGCATTTTTAATTCCAGTATTAATATTCATTAAAGCTTTGTACAGCCTGCATCAAAGCTAATCATAGCAGACTGTAAGATAATTCTCCAACTAGTTTTCTGCTTCTCCTTTATATAAGCATAATGAAAGACATTTTTGTATTCTTTCAGTCAAGAAAAGGTGAGTATCAGAGTAAAGAGATACATAGTAAATCTTGACAGAATGATTAAATGTCCTAACCCAAAAGGCAGCTAAGGTAGGACACAGGACCCATCAGGGTTGTGCTCCTTCTCTTCACCTACCCTTTGATTCCAACTCTTTTGATTAAGGTGTCCTTGTCAGAGAGGTCAGTTTAATTCTATCACATACAAATACTCTAGGTAAAGTATGTTGCACATGTGCAGACTGCAGACTCATTTGTTACGTTATTGTTTGCTGCCACTTTTGAAGGTAGGTGTCTGTTTGAAGAATGTGCAGTGGTTGGAGGGTCAGAGGATTTGCATAAAGCTTGGAAAGAACCTCTTCAGGCACAAAGTGTGGTGCCTGTGTGCACAAAAAGCACACAGTATTCAGCTCATGGAAACTGATGATGTTATGCATATATCTAGCTCTTGTTTTTTTATCCCCAAATAGTAACAGCTTAGCAATACTTTCAGTGAATTCATGAAACTTTGATTTACTGTTCAGTTGCCCAGTTTTTCTTTCTCATTGGTGTAATCATGATCTGCTGAATTGTCCTACTTCATTTGTGGATCACTCATAACTTTATTTTGAAGGTCTTCAGGTTTCTTTAAGTTAGCTTAGTAATTATAACCTTCAGGAATATAAAAATATTGTGGAGAATAATTAATTGGTTACGTATTAAATGCTTATATAATTAAACCAAATACATATATATGCTTATAAGAAGATAGGGAGCGAATGCTTATTGAAATATAAATTAGATTTTTTTCTTTTCCCTTAATGTGACTAGGAGGGTATGTTTGCCTTTGTTTCTTGAGTTGTTTGTTTTATGTGTTTTGAATATTTGGGACAAAGAATGACCATCTTTACATTGGAAAAGTCCTTGTGACATGAATATTCATATGCTTCAAAACTTTCACATCTTACTGAGCTTGTATGACTAGAACATAAAGATCTACCATAATTTTTGTGGTTTTGTAATAATGTGCAAATTCATCACCTGCTTTTTGCACCTGAAATGTAGGTAAGTAAATAAACAAACGAACAAATAAATATATATGTCCAAGTAAATATAATGCTAACTTCACACAGATTTTTTTTTTTAATTCATAGCAGATATTAACAAAAAAATCAACTAGATGTAAATACATCTACGACTTAAGCTCATCCAGAGCCAGATGCAGTATTCCAATATTCTGTTCTCAGGTGTGTTCAGCAAAATCTTCAGCTCCCCTTGCTGCTCAAGAGTTTTGAAGCAGTTCAATATGTCTATTACTTACATAAGCTGTGTTGTCATCTGAAATTTCAATTTCTGAAAGATAGCTGCATAATACCAGTAATTAATATTGGCTACTTCCATCTTAAAGGGAAGGACTCTGAGGCTGTTTATATGAAAAAAGTCTACACATAAGAGTGCTTTCTCATTATTATCCTCAGCTTAAGTAGAGAGAGGTCATAACATGCAATTGATTTGTTCAGTTTGCTGAGGTCAGTCACCACCCAATCTTTCTGCCTTTCATTTCCTCATTCTATATGATTGATATAACATCTGCCTGCCTTAGTCTTTATAGTGAAATTTCTGGTTTTGTATTTAAAACATGAAGAGTTGGATTTTGTTCAGGGAACTGTGAACAGTGGAAGAACTGCACTTGCATGCTAGTAGATTTTCCAGAGTCTTTTTTTTTTTTCATCTAAAAGCTGAAATATTAGACAGTCTATAGTGTCTGACCTTTTAGGTCTGTTTAAGGACATACATAGTTGCTATTCCTCTTGGCATGTTTCACACATCAAGCTAGTAAGTAGAATACCCTTCACAAGGCCAAAAGAGTAAAGAATGCATTTCATTAGTAGGAAAAAGTGGAACTGTATTTTGAGCAGTTTTATTTCACTGAAGATGCTCTATAAACTCTTAAAGAGTAGTTTCAGAGAAAGGCAAATTATTTCTTTCCCTGTTTTAATGGTTATATGCAATACATTAGAATTTTAACAAGGAAGAAAGCTAAATTCTGTATTGGGTAGTTCTGCTGTAGTTTATGGCTGCTTCTTTAAAAGTTCTGTGAAGGTGTTTTAGATTAAAAATGGCTCATTTTTATCCAATGGATAAACAATTTCAAAGCTATAAAATAACTGTTTTTATTCCACAAAGAGCAAGGGTATCAAAAGGAAGTTCTGTTGACCCTGACTTGACTAAGACTGAACATTAATAATCTCAGCGATTTTCAAGTGGAATATTAATAATACAGTATGTTGAATGTAGATGTAAAGTCAAAGTATTAAGTGTTTCAATAAACCCCCAAAGATTTATCTGTTAAAGTATATTCTAGATAGCATATGCAAAATACTGAATGCAAAATTCTTTACAGATAAAGGTAATTCAGAGCCCTGTCAGGAATTCATATATGTTTTCATGAAGTACAACTGGGGCGGTCCAGAATTGAGGAAGAAGGCACTGATAGCTGAATCCCTGGGTGCTGTTTCTGAAAAAGAAATATATATTCAGTGTCAACCTATGAACAGTTCTAATTTTAGATTATTCTCATGCAGTTATTTATGATGCAGGAAATCACTGCAATTCCATTGTCCTATGTGAGTCTGGGGATTGCCACATAAGGCACCATTTAGAAAAACTATGCAGACTTACAAAGACCATTAAATTATTTCTAATTTTGCTTGCCTAGTAGTTAAAAATCTGTGGCTAAAATAATTTTATCAAACATTTCTTAACCAACCAAAGAGGACTGTCTGTCTGTATATTTGCCTATAGCCATACTGGTTGCCAGCCTAATACTTTATTGATGCAGTCTTAACATTTACATTTCTGGAGTTCTATCCAACACAGCAAATTTCTGTTGCATTAAAGTGATACATAATTTTCTACATAAAACAGCCCTGATTAAAAATTAAGTCCTTTTCAATTACAGCCATAGATTTTAGCAGTAAAATGTAACATGAAGGAAAATGCAAATAAAACTGTAGTGAACATTTATGTAAATTAAAAGTCAGTAGTGAAGCAAATATAATGAGCTAGTTAAACTGTGACTAAATCATATTTGTTAAAGCTTTGTAGACATATATTTTCACAGAAAAGAGTGTCGATTCATTTAATTCCCCTTTTTTGGACCAAATACTGAGATCACTACTGAATTATTGTGGTCAACCAAAGTTACATGAGCATATATCTTATTTTTGACACTTCAGCCTCTGAAAATTACAACCTGATGGTCTTTATACTTCCATGACTATAGTAGTACAGTTACTCAACCATCAAATCATCTGTAGCCTGGGACAAACATAATCTATATTTAAAATCTAAGGAGTTTACCACAAAAATACTCCTGAGATTTTATCACCTGCCTTAATTTGTACTTCTCACATGTTGAGATGTGTCAGGATAATGTCAGAGTTGTCACAGGAAATCTAGTCTTTGAATAAATCCAAGAGATTTTACTGCTTCAAACACTAAAGGTAATTTCTGTAGGTATCTCCTGCAATGTTATCCCTACATCTGCATACGGATCAGATTTTCATATACAGCCATTGTATGCATATGCAGTATTTTTTCATCCTTTTCCAAAATTCTAAGCATCCTGTATTGCATCCAAAATAGACTTCTGCGGCATGATTTTTTTTTTTTGTTTTGTTTTGTTCTAGTCAAGTCAATCTAAATATTATATTACTTCTTTTTCAATATTAAAAAAAGCTGACTGAATTATGTGTTACTACAAACTCAGTGGTGTAAATATTCAAAAGAAAGGAAAATTCAATGGTAATGGAGCAGTACATGCTAAATGTGTTGTTCATGATAAGAGTTAATGTTGTAAAAGGAATATTAATTTTAGATGGTTGTAAAACCTGAAGATTTTGACAGACTGAATTCGGTACAATTAACAATTCCCTTCCATACCAGCCACCACAAATATCAGCTCAGTACTTTGTAGACACTGTTAAAAAAATTTGAGGTACTTGTTTAAAATAGCTGATCAAAATTTCAATAACATCTTATAAAAAGGAAAAGATAAATTGAAGCACTGGGAATTGGAGTAAGGCTTCTAGTTGACCAAATCTAGTTCTAGGAGAGCCCTAGACCTGGAGTCACGGATTAAATAAAAAATAATTTAAAGAGCAAATGATCATGAAAGAATTCAGCAATTCAAAAAACAGGTACTTATCCTTTAATGATGCCTTTAATTTCGGTAGTTTCTAAGATTCATATAAGTTTTTCCAAAATAAAGTCCATTTTGACCATTTTGGGTCCATCCCTGGTGTAGCCCAGGCCAGGGTCTTTTACAGTCCAAGGTGTATCCTTTAAGACCTCCTAATAAATACCTATTGTATTCTTTATTTCTCTGTTTATTTCTCTGTCTAGTCTCCATTCTTGGTCAACCTCTCAAAGAATCAGTTGTATTTACAGTTAAACATAGTGACAGCAAGTCAGATTGTTTTTCTTATTTGTGAAATCCAATATTTAAAAAGAACCAAAATGCACACAAACCTATCTACCATATGCCAGTCACTGAGAAATTAGCACTAAAGTCCGTCTCTGGGTTTGGGGTTTTTTTTCAGTAATCTTAATTTCACACTTCATAAACTATACTGAGATCTTAACTAGACTATGTTTCTTCAGTAGTCCAGAATATAATAATCAAATTATACCAGAATAATAATAGGTAACAAGGAAAGGATGTACTTCTCTGCACTGTGCCTGTGTAACAAACATACTAGGGTACTCTGTTACCATATCACCCTGCAATGATTACTTTTAATTTCTGGCTTCTGCAAACTGGAATCAGCTTGACTGTTCCATGACATCTCAGCTGTCAGTAGAGAGTAATTCACAAAAAAAAAAAGAAAATTGATCTACATTTTCTTGAAGCAATTTCTAAGGATTAAAGGACTTTAACTTGTCTTCTCTGACTATATGTCTTCAGGGCATTCATGTCAGTATCTTCTTATTACCTACCATCTTCAATCTTGTTCAGTTAACAGTCAGGGTAGCCATTTACTTATCATGCAAACACAATTAAGGTTATGTTTAAAATAATAGCTGCTAGCTGTTTCCAGCTTCAATCATTAAAAAATACAACATTTTGGTCAATTGAGAGAATAGCTGTCAGTTTTGTTCAAAAATATAATTTAGCAAGTGTGGTAAATAAGAAATTAAGCTGTAATGTAATAAAAGGTTTTTAGATTGACTTCCACAGTGCTGTTGCTTGACTGCTGTGTATAAAAGATAAAAATAATGTATGCAAATTAGATTAAGTTGAAATTAAAGATGTCTAGCAGAGAATGGCTAAAGAAGCCTATTTTATTTTATTGTTTGCAAGTGGATAAATATTTCCCCAGTAGCCATAAAAACAGAAGAAATTGTGTTACTGAGTTAATTTGAGCTTTTCATTCACTTTTCACCCTCCCTCAGAAATTACTGGTGAAAAGTTGTTAAATTACAAAAATACATCAATCTGCTGGCAGTCCAAGGTGAATGTTTAATATTTACTTGTAAAGTAGCACAAAGTACCCAGTTTATGAATAGACATTATTTTTAAAAATAATTTTGTCAGAAATAGCTATTTACGAGATTATCAATCCTTGTTCTGCTCATATTTTCTACCTTTTCACTTACATACATTATTAAGCTGTCGACAACTGCTGATATTGTTTCAATTACACAGCTTTTAACTTTAATTTCACGACTTCCTACTTTCCATGTCACTTCCTTATCTTCCTTTAAAAACACATAAGGCCACTAGACATTTTTTCCTTAACTTCCTTAATATTTTTCTTTAAAGTAAGTAGAAGGTGGCTTAAAATTTTTCCACATGTATTCACAGCTGCACAGATTAAAGGCTCTGCAGTGACAGTACAGTGCCCTCTGCTTATTAGACAATTTGTTATTTCTTCAGTAGGGTGCATGCACCAGTTCTATCCACTTTTAAATTTTAAGAGATCAATATAAAGCAAATTTTTTGTTTAAATATACATAAAACCAAACAAAATAACCATCTGTCTTTGATGTAAATGCTAACTTAAAATACTGTCTGGAAACTCCCAAATGTTTCTTTGAGGATTTTATTTTTCACAGCAGTATTACTGCTTCCATTTTTCAAAGGAAAGATGAGACTAAGTGAGATAAAGGAATGAACTCCCAGGAGTAGCCACTTGCCTGGGAAGCTCTATTAAAGCCTTCTAAGAAGTTGTTTTTTAAGTTCATCGGAAAGGACTACATAGTATTATCCTCTGTATGCTGCTCAGAGTTGTAAAGGAAATCTGTGACAGACTTGGGAATGTACATACACCACTGCCTATTCAGGTTGTTTCATTCTAAAAAAAAAAAAATAAAGTAACATCATCACAGATTCTATAGTTTTAATACAAAAACGTGACATGGAATTAACTGTCTATCTACATCATATCAGTAAGAGTTAATGTCCACATTAATCTTAAGTATGCCTAATATATATAAAGGATAGCAATCTTGAGAGATTCTGGCCTTAGTAACTCTTCATTTTGTTTTGTTTTATTTCTCTAGATCCTAAATATTTTCATTGGGTCCTCTAAAATGTTGGTACTGGATTTGGCCAGATGCAAATCATTATGCTTATGTGATTATGTCAATAATTTGTGAGTCGATGATTGTGAAATTGGTACCTTAATAGAGATTTTCTTGGTGGTGAAGCTGGACATGTTCTGGAAGGCTTTAGGGTGGCTATATTTACAGGGCTTTCAGCATGACTTCATGATCCAGTGCCAAGCACAATGTCATCTTTGTTCCCTGCCAGCAACAAGACTCTGACTATTGCTATCTGGGTTTGCTTTCAACAACAAATCCTTTCAAACCACAAAATCTTAGAATTGTTTGGATTTGAGAGTACCTTAAAATCATCTATTTCCCACCCCCCGCTGTGGGCAGGAACACCTTCCACTGCCTTGAACACTTACAGGGATGGAGCATATATTTCTTGATAGATTCCCTTAAAAACAAAACTTCAGTACTTCTAGATTCACAGGACTGTATCTAGCACACTTTCAATCAATCCAGACTTCAAAATCTGCTGATGTAAACATTATCCAGCTCCTCAAAAAAAGTTGTGTCAACTCTGTCAAGAAGCACGTTTTCACATCACTATGAGATACATTTTTTGATTGACAACATTGAATGAATTCTGGTTCAGATAGAACTTTTTTTTGGGGATCCACCGTCTCATTCAAAACATTCAAAACAAAGCCTGGACTCATTCAAGTGACACTTCACATCTAACAGGCCACTAGGTCAAGTTCCTTACATTTTAATGTTTCACAAAAGTAACATATATTCACAGATTCTTGTAGCAATGATGCAGCAATAATGCGGGCTACAGCACAAGCTTCATAATACTAATAAAGACGAAAAGTAAAACAAAAAATTGCAAAAGCACCTGCATAAATACAGAATGGCAACTACAACTTAACAATTAAAAAAGCATGACACAAAGCCTAAAGGAGATTCAGATCAAGTACTGCACAATAGGCACCCAGAATAGGCTTTTCTGTTTGATTTTGAAACTACTGATTATTGTCTGAAGTTCGTATATTCAGCAGTATCAGGGTAACCAGTACTTGGCATAAGGACGTAAAAAACAGTTACATGTCTCAAAACAGTTACAAAGAGGGAAATTCCAATAAAATAAGGCACCACAACAAAGCTGGTGGTAAATGCCAATAATGACAGCAGGAAGATGATAATTCCAGGCCAGGTGAAGTAGATCCAGAAAAAAAAATTACCACCATGGCAAACTGAGGGAAAGGAAGCAAGTGCTTGTAGCATGCCACATCAAGTTATGGGAATAGCATCTATGTCCTGTGGATACAGGATTTGGATTGTATAGAAGTGGTGTCTCCAGAAGGACTCTAGGACCCCAGCAACAAGACTGGGGTGAAGAAGGACCAGAAGGTGCCACAAGAATCCACATGATGGTGACATCTTTTACATAAACTCACTCTCACTTTCTTTCTCTTTCTTTTCCCTCCTCTCTCTTTCCATACATTTTTATCTCTCTATGTCATATTTACTCTTAAATAAAATCTGTAGTATTGACTTTGGCCTCTGGTCTTGTTTGCACTTTAATTTGGGCACAGACATCTCTTACAATTGGATCATAACACCTAGTAACTCATATTTGACTCAGTGAGACATGTCATGTGATGAGAAGGTTAATTTTAGCTTTAAAAACATTCTGTAATGCACAAGGGGAAATTTCCAAGGTTTGAAATCTGCTAATATTCCTTAAGAAATGAATTTGCTGAACTCTATCAATTCATGATTTGGGGCAAATTTTGCTCCCTTTTCAAGCAATAAGTCTCATTAATTCTGTAACTAAAGCTTGTAGAGGTTGAGCCTACATAATTTATCTCATGTACAGCTGAAAATATCAGACTTTGCTTACCTATTTACACTTAGCTGCAGATAAAGAAAATGCTCCTGTGTGAGAAATTAAGTTAAAATAAGACACCAATCACCTATGGCATTTGTCCAAGAATCCCTGTGAAATCAAAGGAAAGATGAGCAGTGCTGGTAGGAAAATTATGCAATTAAAATTGTATTCTCTTCCCACTAAATTTAATGAGTCTTCAACTAGTGACAAACAAATCAGGATTAGAGCTTTCATCATTTAATAGCTATTAAACCAGGAAGTGAGAGGGCTGACAACATTGTACTTCTTTTTAAAGAGGTGCTAAAGATGATCCAAGAAATTACTGCCTGACATGCTTTATTCGGGTTTTTTGAAAAAATGTTCTCACACAAAACAATACAAAAAATCCATTAATGGAAGAGCCATAAACCACCTAGACAAACCTAATACATTAGGGAGAAACTAGTAATGACTTTTGAAAGCTGACTTATGCCTCCTAGAATTCTTTAAGGACTCTTGCAAAATAGAGGGTGGAGAAACAGATGTACTTAGTTTGACGTAGTTCTGCATAACAGAGCTTGCTCCTTTGTAAAGTGCAATTATACTACCATAATTCTACTCTATTGGAAAGACCTGGTACAAGTAAACATTTGAGATAAAATAAAGAATAGCCAAGACTAGAGAATCTTTCTCTATAAACTTATTACTTAAAGTCTTCATCACAACTGCTATGTAAATCCTAATCTGGCACTGGTAAGCATCTGGCTTTGAAAGGATGAAAGCATAGGTATGTGGATATTCAATCTAATAATCCTCAGATTTAATAAAAGACATGTAAGTGTCATTCAATCTTTTACATCCATGAACATAATACCAGTTGTGCCTCCTCAAATTTGAAGTTACTTCTTTATTCAGATGCATTTACAATTTCATGCAACTACATCTTGAAAGCTATGTTTGAAAACTTGTCTCTTAGGATCAAATTCTGCCACTGGAGATTTTTTTTTTTTTTTTTTTCCCCCCAGAGGTAGTATTATTTTTTATTATTTTAAGAAAAAATTCCAGACATCTTACATAAAATTTTGTTTCTCTTTTTGATTTATTATTTAGCCTTTCCTTACATTGAATCATGTTTATTGAGGTAATTATTGAATAAAACTACATAAAAGTTTTAATTTTTCAAAATATAATACAGAGCACTTGAAAATAAATGAGAAAATTTTGATTAGACATTTAACATTACATGGCTATGGTACTTTGTTAGCTAAAGTATGCCATTATTTATGGTACATTTGGAGTGTAGATTGTCACATATATTGCATTTTTAAGAAAAAAAATATGGACTACAAATGGTAAATTTCAAAGTAATTACAGTAATGTTCACAGTATATAAATTCCACTGGAGTGAATGATTTCTGATTTGTATGCATTCATGTATACAAATTCATTCATTCATTGTAGAATTCATTAATAATTCTACTGATGCACACAATTTGCTAGCACCATATACTATTTGGAATGCTAAACTCTAGAGAATATTCAGAAGTTATTTCTTCTAAAGGTGTGATAATTTACAATTTGCCATTTTTCCTTGCCCTCTTAGTCTTCCCTTCTGGGATAATGAATAATGCACATATCCATTCAATCGCTAAAGCTTTTCCTTTACATTGTCCCATCCATTACTGCATAGGCTGTATGAGACATAAGGCAGTGCTTAATTTAGGCAACAGTCGAATATGATTTTCAGACACTGCACTGACAAATGCTTGGTGACCTTCTATAAAGTTAATCAATTGCATTTATTCAGTAATTGTTTGCTTGATCTACACCTCAAAATTTGCCATTCCTTCTTCACAAAGCAACTAGGTATATTATGATACACATTAAGAGGGAAATAAGTCTTGACAACAAAATAGGACCTGACTTTTGAAGAAATTCTCAGATTGGAAGTACCAGTCACTTCCTTTGTTAATTCAAAGTAATCTAAAATTTCTGACTTTCAAAGTATATTGCAAAAAGCAGATTAAAAATCATTATGTCCTTCAAGAAACATCATACATGTAAATGCAAACATCTGTTGAATTTCTTCAATCTGCTAAATATATAATTCTGAAAAAGTTTTTCATAGAAGGAGTGATAAGGTACTGGAATAGTCTGCCCAGGGAGGTGGTGGAGTCACCATCCCTGGATATGTTTAAAAAAGGCTGGATGTGGCACTTGATGCCATGATCTAGTTGAGGTGTTAGGGCATGGGTTGGATTCAATGATCTTGAAGGTCTCTTCCAAACTAGACATTTTGTGATTCTGTGATTCTGTCAGAAAAGAAACTGGAGATTTTTTTTTTTTTGCAAATACCCTGCTGAGTATTCTCATAGTTCTATTTAGTTGCTTTGAACTAGACAGTAAATATTCTCTATAGAAAGAACCTGGAGAAATGGGGACAAGAGAGGTCTCCTTTAGAAAATAAGGAGGCAAACTCAATTTCCGTTGCTGAATTCCTGCAGTGTAGACACTATTTAGGACCTTAGTGTACACAAAGACCAAATTTCCCTCATATAAAACCACTGTGAGTTCAATGCTTTTCTAGGATGTTCCATTGCAGCTGGGGTCTTCATAACTTCAAGGTCTTAACAAGTTGGGCTTTTTTTTCCCCTCAGTGTAGTTATGGCAGAGATTGAAACATAGATCTCAACAGAAACTATTTTTGTCTCAATCCATTCCTCTCTTTAACAGTCACATTTTGAAGACCACCAAACAGAAAATTTGATATAAGGACCTTGTCATCATATGTGGTGTCTTTATAAAGTATCCTTTATAATGCTATCGCTCTTAAGTGATCACAGAGCAAGACATGGATGGCCATGGGGTCTTAGCTGGCACTATTTGGATCTGTGAAGCAAAGAAGAATGGTTTCCTTCTCCTGCTACCAATATTTTATCACTTCAGAAAAAATCTAATATTCACAGCACATATAAAGAACAATTGCTGCAATACTTATTGGATCTCAAAATAAGCAATAAATTTAGTCTTGGAGGGATTTTTAGATCTTATCTAATGCCACCTTCTGCTCAAAATATTACTATATTCACTGCCAGAGCAAGATACTCTGGGCCTTCCAGAGCAGAAAGGACGTGGGTGGGGAATTAGGTGGCTTAGCAGCTCTAGTTGCCTTACAGTGGAGCCATCAATAGCAAGTTCTCAAGAATGAAGAGAAAGAAATAAAGCATCATAATTACTTTTTTAAAAAAAACTTTTTTTTTTTTTTTTTTTTTTTTTTTTTTTTTTTTTTTTAACAAGAACATCTCTGAAGGAAAAGTGAAGAAATATCTTTCCCAGAGCTGTCTGGGAAATATACTTAACATTTCAGGTATTGTACAAATTATCTATCCTTAGAGCAAAATGAAATTATTTTTTAGTCAGTTAAACCCTGTGATGTAGAGCCTGGGTTGTGATCTCCTCTAAGAATTTACATATTGCATATAAGAGTCTGTCACAATAGAGTGGTGCATCAGAATTCAGCCATAGTCGCTAATTATCCAAAACTAATCATCATGATAATTAGGCATGATTACATGATGCAAGCATCACATGTGTTTACCATGATGATGAGAAACAATTAGACAAGCAGGAACGAGACAAATGGAGCTAAATTTCTTCACTTAAAAGGCCTTCATCAGTCTCATTTTTTATATATAATGTCAACAAATACTGATTTCAATTCTTTTGTTTATTTTGAAAAGACTGCGATTTTGATTTTTTTTTTTTTTTTTTTTTTTTCATTCTGAAGGACTAAGTTCCTCTTCTTTTCCTTTTGAAACCTAGTTTCTCTGCCTCAGGAAGCTTAAGTTTCTTAAGACAAGTTATACTATAATTAGAGGATATCAGATTATAGATGAGGTACCACTTGTGGGATTTAAAAGTCTATAGCTTTCAGAAAAATCTCTCAGTGAAACACAATTATTCCAAATTCTTAGCACATCACACTGAGTCAAGCTCAAGGGTTCATTTTATAGCCAAATGGTAACATTTTTCTTATTAATGAGGAAAGCATTTTAACCTGTTGAGAAAAGGTATTTCTTGAAATCTCTAAGATTTTACTTGAAAGAACTAGGGAGACACCCCACTCTATGTAACTTCTCCTGTGTTACTATTTGCTCTTGTTTATTTTATTCTATTTTGGAAAACAAAGCTTATTATCTCTGTTTTTGTTATTCTAGAAGCAATAAAAATAGATACAGATGCAGCAGCAAGATATAAAAACAGCAAATTAGTATGTTGATTATCTCAATAAATAGAAATCCTTTGGTTTGAATGGGAAAAAAAGGTGTCAATGAAGTTAAATAAGAAAAAAAAAAATTTATTCAGAAATGTCACTGGTGGCAATTTATTTGAAGATTAAAGATGTTTTTAAAATTTTCTTTAACTTTTTAATGCTTTAAAAATTTGAATTAAAATTTTATTTTCTTTATTCAAGCTAACCTCAGTCCATCAATATTTAAAATTAGAAGACTGATTATATATTTCTAGCCTTCTGCACAAGACACATTTTTTCTAAGGAATCAAAAAGGTTTCTTTAATCTTTAGGTTATAGAAATTGTAAGTTTTCAGCTTTGAAAATTTTCATTTGAAGATGAGGTAAGAGATAGAAATGTGAATGTTTTGGACATTTTTATAACAAAATGAAAGGAAACTTGGCAAAGTGAAGTATTTTTAAAAATCAGTTTTCTGTGCCTTGAGAGGCTACTTGGATCACTCAGGTACATCTCTTTAGATTGTAAGCTGTCAGATAATATTAGGTTTTTAAATGCTGTTTAATAAGTAATTGATTATTAGCCACAGGAACTTTAAAGAAGTCACACAGGCATGATTAGAAACGTCATTTTGAGAAAAGAGATCCCCCTTAAGAACTGGAAGACTGATACAAGGTGTCTCCCGAGCCTTTTATTCTCTGGGCTGAACAACCCCAACTCCCTTGGCCTGTCTTCATCAGAGAGGTGTTCCAGCCCTCTGATCACCTTTGTGGCCTCCTCTGGACTTGCTTCACCATGTCCATGTCTTTCTCGTGCTGAGGCCTCCAGAGGTGTATTCAATACTCCAGGTAGGGTCTCACAAGGGTAGGGTAGAGAGGTAGAACGATCTCCCTTTACTTGATTGTCACAGTTCTTTTGGCACCGCCCAGGATATGGATGCATGTCAACGGGTCCCGAACCTGTGCACCTTTAGATTCCTTAAAGAGTCTTTAATCTGATGTTCTTCTACAGGTTCTTCATTTTTCCAGGTCATGCCTTTGCCATCTGCAGCTTGGGTTTTGTGATTGGATCACATGCTGGAGAAGACTGAGGAAAACCATTAGTTTTTCATAATTTACACTTTGTTGGGATGCATCACTCCTAAGCTTGGAGAAGGTGATCTTTGAATATTAACCAGGTTTCTTGGTCCCCTCTTTCCTCCAGGGCTTCATCCCTGAGGAGGCCAAAGTCTGCCCTCCTGAAATCCAGTGAGCTTGCTCTTCACTCTTCTTGCTGGCCTAACAATCCTGAAGATGTGTGTCTATAATCTGCCAATTTTTTTTTGTCTTTCCATGATTGTTCATTTGTTTGTATTAAACATTTCTATTGTAGTGTTTGTTTTCCACAGTTGTGTAGAAATCAGGATGCTACAAAAAGACAAAAGAAGCATTTTGTCACAAAAGGTCTGGAATTTCAAATCCATTAAGCTGCATCCGCAGCCACAAGTAATTAATTTAGTGGTTTCTAATCTAAGTGACAACAACAAAGTTAGAACCATTAAAAAGCAACATTCAATTTGTCTCTTTCTCACTGGATAAAGACTAAATACTCCATATGTCAAATTTCAATGCATAATATTTTGAAAATCAGATTTTGCAATATCTGAAATAGTTTTAATTAAACAAATTGTCAGACTACGATATTCAGTACATATTAACAGTTTGTCTTCCACTTATACTCTTTGTTTGAGAGCCAATTGTCTTAGCTATTTTATTTTCAACACCACATCACTTTCTCCAGACATCTAAGGATCCACTCGCTACTCCCCCTACCTTTACTAAATTTGCATATTCTTTGCTTTGCTTTCCTGAAGGAGATATCTGTGTAAATTTTGGAAGATACTGAAGGCATTTACTGATAGTCTTGCTTCAGTAAATGAAAATTTGCAATTCCAAAAGTACTCTGCATAATTTTTTGTTTATATGAATCATGAGAAGGGAGAACTACACACTGGTAAATTGAAAGACAACAATTAGGTTGAAAGAAAGTGTGTATTTTATACATGTAAATCATAGAAGTCACATAATAAGATCAATCATGCAATTTATATAATATCTCAGAGATTTAAGCTGTGCCCTTTCAAAACAGCCCTGATGTTCCCCTTTGCAAATGGAATGCAATATTCTGAGGCTGAGAATCATTGCCTAGAGGAACAGATTTAAAGTCTGTTTTTAACTTTAATTGTACCAAAGCAAGCTGTCCGGTATCTTTCTAGGCTCTGACTGGTGTGACAGTCAGGGCTGGTGCTAATCTTATTGTTAATGTCAAAGACCAAGCGTGACGGCAGCAGACAAGATAGGCTCTAGTGAATGACAGAGTAATCAGACCAGAATAAAAGCAGTTCATCCATAAAGAATCAGGCTGTGGGAAATCAGTATCAGCATGTCCACATGTTTACTTCTTTTTTCATTCTGATGGCAGATTGTTTAACAGCATATTTCTTTGACAAAGATTGTTTGAAATTCATGTTATTCTAAGATTGTAAACCTAAAGGGAGACAAATCATTAAGTCTGCCTGTATTGTCAGTACTGAGCATTTTAAGATATAGTGAACATTCTTATGTGAAAATAATTCCAGATATAAGTTAAAAATTGATCATAATGAATGTCTCCAGTCTTGCAAAATGTCCTTTTAGTCTTGATTCCCTGTCATAACAGGTCATCATATATCTTTGATAGTCAAGTACTTTAAAAAAAGAAAAAAGGAAAGTAATTTGAGAATCATCTTTAAAGCAGCAGATGACACACTAGCCAAATTACAACATTTGCAAATTCATAATTAAATGGAATAATAAGAGATATGGGCTCATAGCTCTGAAGACAAGTGCAGTAGAAAGAGTTTTCACTTAAATGTGCAGCTAAACGTCTAACACTTTTTGTTGGATATTGTGGTAATTCTCCACGAGAATAGATGACTGCCGATGGCAAAAGAAAGAACCTGCTCTTTGTCCGGGGGGAAAATATTGCTTTATTCTCCAGTCCTGCCCTGCTTTGGCTGGAGATCTTCCCCGATCTCTTTCCGGTCCCAGAGGGAGCTCAGCTCCGCCCGTCCGGGGGTTTTTTCCCCAGGGGGCAGGGCCCAGAGGCAGGGACAAGACATTGCCCAATCAGGGAGAAGTGGGAGTGGAAGAGTTAGGTTACAGATGAGTAAGGAAAAACCACGATACCGATTACAAATCCGATAAAACAAAATATAAACCAAATTAATGCATTACAGCAGGATACACTTAAAATTTCTAGCTTCTGTCCTTAGCTCTTGAATAGATTATCAAAGATTTTAATTTTAAATAATTTACAAAGATTATTTGCAAGACACATCAAGTTTATAGGCAATCTGGGTATTTAAGCTTTTGAATGACACAAAGCTTTTTGCCTATGGATGATGTATCAAGTGAGCTGGTAATAATCAGAGCAATGAAAAAGGATCTGAGAATTCTATTTCATTCACATATTTATATGTATCCCTGAGGTGATTGGTTTCTCTTTCTTTTTAATAACACAAACTATTTTTCATTATATGTGACAGATTATAAGAAAATAAATAAATAAAGTAAATAAGAGCTCATTCCTCTTTGGAAAAATTAAAAAGTGAATGTGTTTGTTCTAATGAATGTTAAAATCTTGTTTCACATACAAGTTCAAAACTTCAAATATTTTTAATGTTTTTTAATATCACAATGAACTGTGCAACACAACTGAACATAGACACTATGCCAGGCAAGTTTATTAGGTAATTTTTGATTGCTTTTAGTTCATTCAACTACCCTTGTTTCATTATAATCAAGCTTCAATCTGAAGAAAGGTAGGTAGTGGTGTGTTTTCAGTGTGGGCTTTAGCAATATTGACAAACGGCTTTGGGAAGATGTGCTCCTTATATAAACAAGTCTGTCTGATGATAGAACAGAGGTGAAAGCAGAATTTTGGTCTCCAATTTCCATCCTGACCCCATCTGTGATGGTGTCTCCATGACAGTGTACCAAGCTCTGTGACAATGGCATTACAGTAATAGCACTTATACTCTCTGACTACAAAGGCCTTGTAATGTTCCCTTTTTGATACACAAAGAGAGGATACTATCTCCCTCTACTTTTTCTGCATGTCTGGCAATGACTAATGTGATTCTAGCTCAATGGGACATTTTGTGCTGGGGTCTTTAAATGAGAAGGAGGGGGAGAATAAGATCGAGGTAAAGCCATCAGAATTCTTGCTGATGTACAAATCTCCTTGAATAAGATTCAAGAATGCCTTTGAAGTACCACAGTATGATCTATATTCAATTTGCAGACTGTCCTGTTATAAAGCTTTAGAGGATCTCTGCCAGTTCTGGTTTTCTGGCATGATCTAATTTTGCTTTCTTTCAGCTGCACAGTAGTACTCTTTCCACAAGACAAGCTTTTAAATCTTGGTGTTGTTGGCAACAACAATGAAATATAAGAGTTGTGCATTTCTAAGCAAACATAAATTTACAACTCAAACTAATTGTATATAATGTTTTGGCTCAGGAAGGTCAGATTTTAGATTTTGAGTACAATGCAAGTACAGAATTCTCACTGTGTAAAACAGAAGTCAAACACTTAACATCACTCCTTAAATCTCATCTTCATCAGCTATGTTTTTGCCTTTGTGTTAGACATTTCAGTAAACCAGATATTTTCTCATAGCTATCTACACTACTCTTATTTTCAATTTCCAAAATCTTTGCTTGTATGTCAGCAGCAAACAATAAATATATTTCATAAAATTCAAGTAATGCAAAATGATCCAGCCAATGAAATAATCTCCTACTAAATTTTGTGTGAAAGTGCTGATTAGTAATAATAAGTTTTGAGATCCCGTAGTTGGACTTCAAATGAGATAATTAACCAGCTACTGGCAGAATAGTAGCTGATCCAATGCTAATCCAAACATATTTTAACTGTAACAGAAGAACAGGTGTTAATCTATAATAAATCAACTTTCTCAGTATTTACAGGTGAATAAATACTAAATGCCTAAAAGCAATATCGTAAAGGTTAGATCTCAAATGCAGGCAATCGGAATAATGTAATCCAAGCATAAGTAAGAGCTAATAACCCAAGTGATTCATTACATGATTTACCCAAGTGAACCTTTTCACCTAGAAAGGTTGTGCATTGTCTCGTAGCATTCAGTGTATGTCATTTACTTACTATTAATTTTCAGGTTTTGTTTCATTAAACATTTTAGCTCTCAAAAATACTATAATTTCCAGCTACAGCCTCCCAAATAATCCATGTTTTTAAACTGAAAAGGATTAATTTTATTTTGCTTTTGCGTTGACAAGTAAAACTCAGTTTGGAGTAGGATTCTAGAATTAGAGGATAGAAGGATCTGCTTTTAGAAAACACCAAAAATTGGACTTTTAATTTCAAGAAAAGTCACAAAGCTAAGTATACATAAAAAAGGAAAAAATAAAAGAAATAAGCAGGATATAGAGCAGAACATGAAACATTTCTGGTTATGTGAATAAATTTTGAGATATAATGCTTGACATGGGGGATGAATGAGAGTTAAATTTTTTACAGGTTCAGTTTAGCATAGCTGCTCAGGCATGCATGGTATGCTTTAAAATATATTATCTATACAGTAATAAGTATTCTTGGGTCTTTTGTTTGCTCAATATTTAATGACTATCCCTTTCTTACATTTAAAAAATTACAATCAACAGCTAAGGAATAGAAATATCAAATTCATATTACTGGACCAAGATGATTCTGAGATGTATCCATCAATGAATTGAACAAATACATTTTAATTAGGAAGCTGATAATCTGTGCTAACTTTTATGAGCATCTGCTTAGTCTTTCAAATACAATCATCCCACTACCTGGCTGAGTCAAGCGTTTTGATTATTTAATTTCAGTATCAAATGGTCAATTTACAGAAGGATTTCTCTATTTGAATGTTTGAAATGGCTATTACTCATTAATTGACTTCAACTGCATGTAATAACCTTTGTTAAAAAAAAAAGTAGTTCAAAAGAACAGATTTAATGATAAATATTCAAAATCTAAAATAAATGGCATCTGTGAAGCAGATTTAATTTCTGTGCTTCACAATGTGCCATATTGTAATTACAAAGATTTAGGTAAATTTAACTACTTTATGTAAACTCAATAAGGCAAATCCAATTGTGTTTCATTTGTTTTAAGTTAATTATGCTATGTAATACGTTTCTTTCAGTTTGCAGGAAGCACTGGCAGTACCCAAGCTGTTTATGAAACTTTAAATTTAATTTCTGGATGTACTCAAGATGCAAAGTAGAAAAAAATTATGTTAACAAAAGAATTACTAAAATGAACTGAGCCTTATAGTTTCTTCCTTCTTTTCTTTAAGGCAGATGCATGAAATGTATATATATACTTTTTTTTTTTTTTAAACTAATAATAGCCTTTAAGCATTCAATTTTTCAGTGTTTCACTCAATAATGAGAAAGCAGTGTTTAGATAACTAAAACTCTGTAAGAGCAGTATTTATACCTGATATATATATGTTAACTAATAGTCTGGACTAAATTTCTGTTTCCAATTCCATGTCACGTATTTGATGTCATTGTAAGAAACAAGAAAAGAAACACTTCTTGCTCTAAGACTTTTGGGCTCACCGGACGAGAAAACACATTTTTAAATTTTCTATTGGAGAAAATGAAGGTCATTTTCTATAATACAACTGTTCAACACTGAGAATTATAACTTTTCAAGTATAGACATATACCTGTTCCAGAACAACCTTGATAAGCCTCACAAAGCCATAACATTTATTAATTAAAAAAAAAAAAAAAAAAAAAAATCATGTCTTTATTTTAATGTTATTCAAAGTATTTCAAATAAACCTTAGGAATTCTTGCAAAATAGCACATTCTCTACTGGATAACACTCTGTCATCCAAGCATTATTTTCTCTATAATAAAAATGTGTATTCAAGACATAACCTTTATTATTTGTGTTCACAAATGTTAAATTGCTTTAGAGTAAAGCCTTGACTTGGACGGAAGTGTAGAAATGTAAAAAGAATTTCCCTTCTGGTTCTCCGAATTAATTTACAGGTCCTAGAAACCCTGAAGGTTTTGTTAAAATTAAAAGTACACATCTCCAGGGCTTGAATTCAGTATGTACTCATTTGACTTCTACAAATACCTCAAATTTGCAATGTGTTGGAAAGGTGAGAAAATTAAAGCTTTTAGCTGAAGAGGGGCATTAAAAAAATAAAAGTCACAGGTTAATATTTGGGTTAGATCTGTATGTTAGTGTTTTGATTGTTTCCTTGATTATGAAGAAGCAAGAGAGATGACTTTAAAAAACCCTTTATTTAGATACATTGTGAAAGCTTAATGGTATCACAAATAGTTTGTAAACCTGGTGCTTCAAAGGGTTATATCAGTTTCTGATGCATTTAAAATGTCTTAGAGTACCTTGGTCTGTACTCCAAATTGTTCTACTTTAGCTTGTCAGAACAAATAGCCACATTATAATGTGATAGGTAACAAAGAGTTTAAGTTCCATACTTAATAAATATGGCTGCATAAAATTAAAAGACGAAAATTAAAGAATGACTTTTACTGCTGTTTCCTCATGAGAAAAATCCATTCTTTCTCTTTGAAAGTCCTAACCTCCTGACTGTCTCACTTAGGCAGAGGCATTACACAGATCTGTTCACTCAGACTTGCATCTTGCTTTAAGTTATATCTCTATTTGAAATAATCCAGGATGTTCAAGGATGTTTAGGATGTTCAGTCTTATGCATCTGAGACGTATTATAGAGACATGTGACAGGAAATTCAGGTTGCATTGTCACAAGAACTCAAAGGACACTAGACAACAATGTACAGCAGAATTAATACCTAGAAATAGGATTCAGCCTGAGATTCAAACACCTAAACCACATTTATAAACATAAATTGTCATTTTAGACACTTCTTGATGTATGAAATATTGCAAATAGCTACCAAGGCTTGACACAACACTGTGTGAACATGTTCTAATGAGGTGAGATATTCCAGGACATTTAAAAACCACACTACATGTTTAATGCTTAGGCAACTGAAGCCTTCTTCTAGTTGATACTTTCACTCTAGAGAGCAATTCAGCTCACCAAATGTAGATGTCGGTTCTAGGATGTGGTCAATATGTCTGGAAATTGTTAACTGTGCAGAATGGATGTTGTTTGACTAGGGTGAGTTTAGAGACTCTGCTGTTATATAGATTCTTATAATGATGGGTATACAAATTTAGCTATCTGAATCTCTGAGGTTCAGGCCTACTCTAAATATTTTTCTCGGATTCATATCCATTTGTCTTTTGCCAAGTTTAAAATGCATGACTTTTCCCACTGCATGTCATTTGCAATACTTTTTCACCATCATCAGTTTCTACTTTCTCTGCAAAGAAGACTGGTACCTAGAAGACTGCCTTTGTAATCAGTAGGAGCAGTTCAGGATAGAAATATAGCTGAATCACACGTAATCAGAGGAGCCAGAAGCTTCTGTCCTTGTCCAACAGAAAAACTGGAAACATCATTTCTCCTTGCCTGATGGGGACTTTCACAGAAATCTTTCTCTTGACCAGGTTAGGATCATCCACATATGTTAAATTTTATTAATTTTCCATCCCTTAGGAAATCAAAAATAAGTTAAAGAATTTTCCTCTAGGACTTCCAAATTTGAATACAGTGGAAATGTCTGTCTTAATTCCCCATTCACTTTACAATAAGGATCATGTCCCTGGTAATTAAAATTATTTGGAAACTGCCTTAGAAATCTGTCACTTTCAACAGTACAACACTGTGAATTACGCTAAAAATCTAGAGGTTCAATCTGCTCTAGAGGTTTAGAGAACTTTTAGTTTGTGAGTTTCATACTACATTAAAATCTTCCACTATAATCAGCCATTAAAAAGAAAAAGAAAAAAAAAAACCAAAACCTTCATTTCATCAAGAAAATCATGAAAATTGGAAAATACCAGGAATAAAACTTTAAAATTAAGAGAAAAAATGGATCCAAAAGAGTTAAATTCTTTTACTACTTGGGGAAGGTGGGGTGCATTTTCTATACTTGTGTATTTTTTGCCAAGTACATCACAAATGCTTTCTTTTCATTATTGATCCTCTGAATGGTTTTATTCTTCTATAGTATATAAAACTCTCTATCTTCTTTCAACAAATAGTGTTCCATCATTTTCAGTGGCAGGCTGGGGAAATTCTTTCTCACAGATGGAATTTAGTAGTCTTATGGTGTTTTAGCTTAAAAATTTTATAATTAGAAAAGAATACCTTTTTTTTTTTTTTTTTTTTTTTTTTTTAAATTGCAAGGTTTATGTGTAACATAGTAAGTATACATCAGAGAACTGCAGTTCAGTCATGCTTGAGAAATTGAGAGCCTTGGCCATCAGACACAGAAGGAAACAAAGCCTTTCAAAAAGGAGTCACAGGTTTATTCTTCCCTTTTTCATTATTCTTAAAATACACATAATAGTTAGTATTGGATCAGTATTACAGTAAAACAAACAAATAAACAAGGTATGGGATTAGATAATGTACCTATACAGAGGCCCCCATGAGATCAATACTCACAAGCATTTGCACATATCCATCGTAATTAGTAGAAAAACTCATGATATTAAAAGCAAGCACAAATACTGTATTTTCAGGGAATTAACACTATTCTTTATGCTATTTATGCTCACTCTATACCTTTATAATTTCTTGAACACTGAGTATTGGAAGAAGAGAAACAGGAAACATTATGAGGAGAGAGCACACTAACATTGACATGGCTGTAGCTTGTCAACCAAAGTTGTTTTAGAGTTCCACAGGTTCCCCCCAGCTTACAATACTCAATTGTAATATAGAACACTGAAGAGAACACCATAATACCATTTTAAAAATTCCTACCACAGCTATTTATTAAACAATTTAAAGAAGGATTTCTCTGTTTGAATCTGTTTAAAATTATCTTTGTCCTCATATCTCAAAGAACATTTGAAAGGACTATAAAAGATTCTTGGAAAAGTAGCAAGAACACCCAAGACTATGGAAAAAAAAAATTTTGTATAAGGAGCAGCTGACATATAGAGACATCTCAATCTAGAAAATGCAAGAGAGAAATGGTAAGGGTTAAGAAAATTTTATGTAATATCAAAAAAAAAAAGTGAACTAGGAACTAATCACTTATTTTGAAATGTATGAAGGCTACTGTTCATGAAGTAGTGGAAGAAATAAACTGTTCCAAAACAGTTGAAGAGAGGTTGTTCCTCCTGCATTGCTAGAACTGTGAAGTATATTACAATAGGAACTTCTGAAAGAAGCATATACAAAAGTTAAAGCAATTAGTTTAATTTGCAGAAGAATAATTTCTTAAAAAGAATCTGAGTTTCTGTCTAATTCCATGAAATTAAAATTCTATTTTTTCTTAACCTTGTGATCCTAAAAAAACTTAAGTAAACACAGAAATATGAATAAAGAAGCATTGACATTTTGTCTAAGTTTTTGTGTGCGGTCATTGAATAATTTTTTCACCGACTCTTTACTTTACTTACATTAAGATTCATTCTGATGTGAATCAAGGTTAAACATTTAAGGTCATTTTTTTCTTCTTCTACAGAGTAGCTTTATGCTGAAACATTATCATTATTTATGACGTGGTTTTAACATGCTTGTTCATTTTATGAGTGTCAGATTTGGGATCAGCTTTTCTGAAAAAATGAAAATTCCCTATTTCAAGAGGTATCAATTAACTTTTCTATTATTTACCAATAAAAATGCTAAAGACTCTTAAAAATAATGATCTTTTAGAGTGGACACTCATAATAAGCAGAAAAAAAAATTATCTTAATCTCTCTATATCTCAGTTGTAATTTATTATTTTATTTTATTTTATTTTATTTTATTTTATTTTATTCAGAACAATTTTATTAGTTACTAATCACTAAAATGGTCAGCTATGAATAAGGCAGGGAAAAAGAAAAAAACAAAAAAGATAGCAAATATACTGAGTTGTTGTTCAGTACCTAAATGTCGTCTATTTCCCTTCTGCTGACTGTGAATAAATGTAACAATACAGATGACACAAATAAAGGAAACATATAACGTTTTCACAAGGAGATTAAATGAAAACTACATAAACAACCTTCATAATAGTATTTTATTAATACCAGTGCTTAGCTTTGCAATATTCTGTTCTGTTCATTTTTTTCTTCTCTATTGCAATGTGTTCATGTGTATGCATGCATGTGCAAATAAAATATATATGATTCCATGAATACTTCTTAAAATTCACTATTTTGACAGATGCATGAAAGGGCAAGACTTAGACCTTTTTTGCTCAGTGTAGTGTCACAGATTTTTCCATGTGTAAAAAGCAATTTTTATTTTCCAAACAGTTGTTCACAGACTGGAAATATATTGGAGATTACATAGTAAGGAGAGCAAAGGTTAAAGAAAGCAAGTTAATTTTGATTTGGCTCTTTAACCACATGGAGATGATTCATGCACTAAAGTTTAAGTTGGATAAGGAGTTAACTTGTGTCTCATAAAATTAATCTGAAGAAAGGTGTCTAAATCTGCTCATTTTTAAGCAAATAATCTTTAATTATGTTTGTTCCTCAGTTCTGTATAAGTAACACTATTTAAAATAGTTGCCCTTACCTCTGGGTGATCAAAAGGACTTAGAAGCAAAGCTTATTAATTTCTTTATCCCTTTATTATTTTATCTGTCTACATTTATCTATTCTTAGAAAGATTTTTATTTAATCTCTCCTCCTTTGTCAGTTTTACTTAAATTAATCCAGAATTTGTCATTTTGGTGGATTTTGTAAGCAGTTGATTGTCTTTTCTGTTTGTGTATATGTAAAACACATCCAGATAACCTACACATTCAATCAATTTCCTGGTTTTTACCTTTTCTAGGGTGGCACTAAGATGGTTAGCATCCCTATACACCCTGCTTGCTGTTAACAGGAAAGGATCCCAATTCAGACAGAAACAGGTTCCTTCTAGCAATAAGGGTAGGAACCAGGTCATATCACATAAAAGATAGACCAAGCTAAAATCTAAATGTAATAAGAAAAAAAGCCATACTCTCCACTTAGTGGAAACTTTATATGCATATCTCAGTATTTGGCCTGAATACGGAAGAGCTGCAGTATGCAGCATTTATCTACAACTGGTCTCATAAAAGATGCATGGAATAAAAACCACATTACAGTGGGGTAAGCTTGCTAACACATTTCATCTATGTTTTCTGCCAGAGGAAAACAGAGTGTATAACTGTTATCCAGTTTCTTCATTTGTAAAAAACTGTTCTCTAATTCTGCTTATAGAAGACACATATCAAATTTTGTCATTGAGTGCAGTAAAATACCAGTACTGAAAGTCCATAAGTTAAAAGTTTTTGTGTGGCATTAGAGGCACAGGGAGAAAATAGATGTGACTTCAGGTTGTTAAAAATACTGATAACAACTTACTATTGCTGAAAAAGTGTAGAAGAGAAAGGGGAGAGCACTCAGTCAGATACGGAATTCTGTATTCTTCAGATTTGTCCTTGATAAACATCTATAAACATTTGTGAAAGGAATAAAAATAATCAGAAAAGAAACATGTATGCCTCATGCTGACAAAAATATGTTTGTGCCTAATAGATTGGAGAAATTGTTTGAGAATTGTTTATTCTTATGGAAAGATTGCCCTGTACAGTGTTGCCAAGGACAGTTTCAGCTTGAATGACTATCTAAATAATGGCATTCACTTAAGTTACAGTGATTTAACTTTTAAAATAGACATCACTTCAAAGTAAGAGGTTCATAAGCTTTTTGTGTTTTGTTTTGTTTTTTTTTTTCCCCTTCCAACTGAATGAAGAAATGAAAAGTGGTATGAAAAATGCAGTATGAAAGACACACATTGTTCCATGAAAGTGTGTTCTATGGGACCAAAAATTCTCATATTGAAAAATAAAAGATTGTTGCTTAGTGTATTTATACATTTACTTATTTGCAAAAACATTCAATTTGTTCCTCCCCACAGACAAAACATTATGTAGGTGATAGGTTTTTCACTCTGTGGGAAAAAAAGGGTTGTGGTTCTACCTGATATTTGTGGATTGTTTTGGACCGTAATATGCATTTTCAAAGTCTGCAAGCAATTGTTTGTACTGAAGGACACATGGTTTTCTTCTGAATATACCAGCTATTTGTGCTCTTATGCTTTACTGAATTATTGTATTTGATGAAGTAAACACAAATTCTGTACTCCTCACTGTGATTCTCAGACAACAAAACTTCTGGTAGATCAAGCATGCATCAGGGAAATGCACGACATCAGGAGCACATTTTAGCAGCACTACAATTAAAGATGGAATTGGGCCTTTTCTGAAGTTAAGACTCAGAAGAAGTCTTTTGATCCACTTCCCATAGAAGTGGATCAAAAAGCTCTACTAAATAGGCCTGTTCAGGAAAAAAGCCAATACAAATTATTAAGGTGTTGCAGTTATAAAAGACAATAATTAGCATGCAACATCCTTCTCACGTATGTAAGCAGCAGAGTTGAGAAAGAAAATATATACCATCATATATGTTTTAGAGAGTGCATCCTTTTTTCAGTCTGACACCTCAGAAATGTAATGATGATGGAGTAAATACTATGTGTCAGGAGTGATGTTAGAATATGAGGTTCTCCTTGGAGACTTCAAATTCCAAGAAAATATAAAGATTGTGCATACAGTACAATATTTCTGGGGGGTTTGTTTTGTTTATTTGTTTGGGGGGTTTTGTGGTTTTTGTTTCATTTTGGTTTGGTTTTGGTTTGGTTTAGTTTGGGGGGTTTTGTTTCATTTTGGTTTGGTTTTGGTTTGGTTTTGTTTGGTTTTTTTTTGTTTGTTTGTTTGTGTTTGTTTGTGGTAGGTTTTTCTCATCATTACTCAAAGAATCTATTCCACACTTACCATGCTTATTTTCCAGGAATTCTGAAAAATAACAAGATAAACTCCTGACTACTGAAAGGAATGTATAGCCACAGATTTAGGTCATATCTCCATCTTCCTTATCAAAATGAAGCACAAAATGAGTAACGCCTGAATTAAAAAAAAAAAAAAAAAGTCCTTGATGTTCATTTGCTTTCTACGTGCCATCCTTGTTGCATGGCCATAGAGTACAAAAACAGGGAGAAAGGGAATATTCATGGAATATAGGTGATGTTGTCTATATGGGCAAGGCTGAAATAAACACAGGAAATTACTTCCTTGCACACCAGTGCCAGCAGTGGATAATTCTCTTGTAGAGTACCAGTGAGCTCACCATCAGTCTGAATATAAGATGGAATGGATAAATCTACTCAAATGAATTGATGAAAAAATAGGGTAAAAAAGTATATTTCTGAGGTTTGATTATTATACCAATGATACCATTATACCCTATGTTTAATTTCTATTGCAAGTTGATTTGTTCTCATGGATGGCATCCATCTATGTTTGGGTATGGATGTTTTAAAATATACTTGTATATATATATATAGGTGTCTGATAAGTTCACAGGAAGAAATTTTGTTTTCCCCTGGGGTTTTGTAATGAAACTTTATTTTGATAATGAAACAATTGTTTGGGTTGTCAATTTTTTAAGATGCAAATTTTAACAATCCTTTTTAGATAAGAATATAGAAAAACACATATATTGCATTAGCCTAATACTGACTGACAGGACTTAGAAGATATTATAAATATATTATAGCTACTAGGAAAATTACTATAGTCTCAAGAAAAAGAATTCATGATTGTGTTATAGGTATTGTTTTACGCTTTTTGGCCAGCTAACTCCTAGGAATTTTTTTCTCTCCATATTGGAGAACTGCAGGAGTTCAGTGCACTTAACTGGAATGACATAAACACGAGGAAGAGCTGACACCATATTTCAAAAGTAGGTTCTCTTAAAAAATTTAGGTGACAAAGTGTATTTAGGTAGATGACAGATAGATACATAGATAGATAGATAGATAGATAGATAGATAGACAGATAGATAGATAGATAACATTTATATTGTTTAACACACTAGCAGTAAATTGATATGAGGAAAGTAAAATAACTTTATTGAGAGCTCCTGTTCCTCCAATTAAAAGTTAATTTTTTCTTTGCTAATGAAAATATCTTGCTATATTTTCCCAGACTCTATTCCCCAGTCATGATCTGACTACAAAAGTAAGCAATCACCAGCAGTTAACTTTAGGTTGTCATCAAAATCAGGAAGAGCCTGTACATTAGCTGTTGCTAAAATATGAAATAAACTAGATGTACTTTTAAATGATAGATAGAATTTTTACAAGATCAAGAACAAATTTACTTCATTTTAAAGGCATTACTAGGCTTGGTAAAAAAAATCAGCAGAAGCTTAAAAATAATGAAGGCTCATTATTTTACTAATTTATAAGGTTGTTCAACAGAATATAGTTTTATTAGCAAAAAAATAGTTATATTTTAAAATCACCTTTTTTATCCTGGCAACCAGGTCTAAGAACAAAGAGTGGGTGGTCTGTATTGAAGATCTTTGTAGATGAGTAGTCATTTGTTCTAGTAATTAGACCTAAAATCTTGTTGAAGCAAAAAGTGCAAATGTTGGGAGTCCACAAACATAACATTTAATTTTACATATCGTAAGTCACAAGTTTACTTTCATAAGACAGCTACCTGTTGTTTCAGTGGATTTACTAAGAAGGAAAGATACTAAATTAGAAAACTAATTAAACTAGATGCTCCTCCACTTTTTCAGCAAAAATATACGTTCAGAAACAGTAAACAGATAATGAAAGAATGTGAAAGGTTCTGTACTTTGGCATGTTCAGTTGTTTTGGATGCTTTCTGAGAGTGATTAATTCTTCTTCAAGGTCTCTGACTCTTATGGTAATATCGCACACTGATTTTTCAGCTCTTGGACTCTCTTTGTCTTTTAGCGTCTCTTTGTCATCCATTCTTGTTTCATGCTCTCTGTTTAACTTTTTCAGAACTGATTGAACACTAATTTCTTCTTTCTTTTCTTTCCTGCAGCTCTTGTTTCAATCATCTTTTCTTTATGGCCCTGTTCTCTGTGTCACTTGCTTTTCTCTGATCTTGATGTCAGCCTCAGTGCTACAATCCTGCTGCAGACCAATAAAATACATCTTGCCAGTCTCATTTGACACAGATAATTTCTTTCTTTTTCTATATTTATGAATCCTTTTTTTGCACTCATTATTAATTCAGACTTCTTGACATTTTCAATATTTTTGAAAATGTTAATGGTTTTAAGACTAAGTACAATCTTCCTACTATTGTTAATTGCCTAGGTTACTTCATATTTTCCTTAATGATTTGGATGATGCCAATGACCTGACAATTATATTTTATTGCATTAAAGGGAACTACAGAGATAGGGAATAAATCAAATTTAATTTATATTTTGAATAGAACAGAAAGTAATGTTCTCAAAATACAGCCCAATGTACACAAAATTAACATGAATGAACACATCTTCCAATTTTAAATGTAATAATGCAGAGAGTAAGTTGTGTGACTAGGTTATGAAATATCCAGGACTGGAGATACTTTAGAAAATTTTCACAAATATCTTTACAGAATACAGATTGCTGATGCAGGAATATAATTTCAGAAAAAGAAAGTAAAACTTGAATTTTCAAGGTTGCTTTCAGACTCACTTTCTTTTTAGCCTGCTTTTTTACTCTTCTGGCACGTGTCATAATTAATTCCCTTCATTAATTTGTTCTGCACCCCTCATATCTCTCAGAACCTAAATTTCCCTTTTCTCTTCTACACATAACAAGAAGTAATCTTCAGTTATGAGACACTCAGGCCATACTCAATATGCTGTGTACATGTTTCCCTCCCCTACATGGTGAGGCACTGGTACAGGTTGCCCAGAGAAGCTGCGGATGACCCATCCCTGGCAGTGTTCAAGGCCAGGATGGATGGGGCTCTGAGCAACCTGGTCTAGTGAAAGGTGTCCCAGCCCACAGCAGGGCAGTTGGAACTAAATGATCTTTACATTCCCTTCCAACAAAGGCAGTTTTATGATTATGATCTGCTTGCATGTCATAGCACTTTCTGACTTTTATTTAGCTTTTCCCCCTTTCTGACCTGAAGAACTTCATGTTGTTGCTGTTTTCCAACCAAATAACAACTTAAAATTGTAACACAAGTGTGACACTGTTAAGTATTTCCTGTGGACAGTTCACAAAGTATTGTTTTTCAAGAAGAGTTAATATGCTTTAAATACTCTTCCCTTTGTTGCTTAAGAGTTTCTTTTTCTTTTTTTTTTTTTCTTTTTTTTTCTTTCTTTTTTTTTTTTTTTAATAGAGTTAAAAAAAAAATTATGCAGCCTCACTGTAGTTAGCAGGACTACTTGTTAGCTACATTACTTTCTAGAAAAGAAAAATATATTGGAGAAAGTAAGTATTCCCTGTAGATATGTAAATGAAGAGGAAAAATAAACATCTGAGAATGATGATTCAACCCTTGTGTTATGATGAAAGTATTGTATAGTAGGGTATTTTAGAACAGCAATATACTATGGGAGTATTGTAATTTTGGGGTTTTTTTTTACAAAATTATTCCCTCTCTGTAGGCAATACCCTTGAATGCCAGCAAATGTTGCCTGATGGATAATGTCATTCAGCAGGCAGTAGAACTGAGCTAAGGTAGACTGATGCAGAGAGAGCATAACAGCCTTGTTAAAAATTAGAGTGCTGGTGCATTCTGTATTTTATATAATGAAATCAAACCTTGGGCTTCATCATCTATCATAACGGATTGTATTATTTATAACTAGAGTGATCTGGATAGGTTTTCCGCACAATTTGAAAAATTTACCTTGAAATGTTGCCTTCTACATGATTTGTAAGTTTACAGACATTAACTACTCCAGATTTCCTTGGTGAATTGTAAGTAGAGATGAACAGTACTCTGTGACTTTGTTTTGAACACTGAAAACTTGCAAGATTTCTTGTGTTTTATTCCTGAAGTGACTATGTAATATGTTCTTATTAAGCTTCTGTAAAAACAGATGGTGGCTTTGAGTCAGGATCCTCTGAGAACATTTTATAACCCATCTGCAAAGTGCAATAGTGTTTTTATCTAGCTGTAATATTTTGCTGCTTCTTTTATTTTATCCCATTAAATACCCCAGATGAAATAGGATTAATATTATGATACTAACATATGTATAAAAACAGACACTGCAATGAAATGTGTATGAATGTGTTGGCAAGGCTATGAAAGTCTCAAAATGGTCTACACGATCAGGATTTAAAGTTTAGTTGCCTATATCACAACCGACATCCACAAAGCATACTCAGCAGGATAATTGCATACACTGAGTCACCTAGAGAAAAAGTATTTGTGAAGGATAGTCCGTGATTTCACTTATCTATTTGTACAGAGCTGACTCAAGGTGCTGTTAACTCTTTAAATGTTATATTCACTGTGTATTCACAGTTATATCTCACAGTGCAAAAGTGGTTTCACTGGTTTTTGTGTTTGGTTCTTGCCTTTTTTTTTTTTTTTAAGACAGTAAAAACAAATTAAAGAATTTCCTTGGAAAAAGGAGAGATAACAAGGGGACTACAAGATAAAACAATGAGTATTGTTTGGTGTGCTCACCAAGCATTTAAATAGTGAAATTCTGTGAGCTTAAAAATAGATTAGAAACTCTTTAAAAGTACTGCTGTAGCAGTTAGCTGTTAGCAGTTCTTTAAAAGCTATCTCAAGTTTAAGTCAAGAATTTTTTTTCTTTCCCAGCATAATTTCAAGCAAAGAAGGCAGCCTGTTATTCCTTTCTTTGAGGGTGTCTACGTTATACACAAAATAAGAACTGAGCAATAATGTGTATGAAGATAGTTGATTTAAAATGTTGTAAAATTTTAAAACCCTTCACCAAAGCCCTGATAAAGGAGATGGTTAAAGTTATTTTAAAGTGTTAGCTTCTTATGGGTAAAATGACTAGGTAAATTGAATAAGTTCACTTCCAGAATCTGAATTTTCCATCAAGAACTATGAAAAAACACATTTCTGAAAACACTATATTTTACTCATGAGAAAACTCCAGACTTACTAGCTTTCACTTTTTTAGAAACTATGTAAAATTTAAAAATCTGCTGGTTTGTGTTAGCTGAAGAGGTTTTTGAACATATATTTTCTTTTTGTGTATAGAGAACTGATTTTCAGTATCAAAATCCTTTCTCTTATAACTTTCTGTACTGTCTTGTAAACAAATAAACACTGAAATCTCTCACACTAAGTAAATCTTTAAAAAATTTGAAAAGAAAACAAATGCAGTGTCAAGGTAAGAATTGCAATGGAAATTCAATATTTACACAACATTTTCTGATATTGTTTCTCACTTAGTCATGATATTCAAATAACAGAAGACTCAGGAAAGCAATAATCTTCTGTTGCGGTGCCTTAAGCGTGGTCTCCACGCACACCCAGGCTAGCCCAGGCACCACGGCGTGGAAAGGTACGGACAGCTGACAGCGCCAGCTAATCCGATCCTGTGGGGCCTTGGCTCCCACACGACCTCAGCAGCAAGCACAGGTGGTGCTGGGCAACGATGGCAGAGATAGAAAGGCGGACTCTGCTGAGGGGGTCACAAGAGTTTATTGGAGCCCTGGCACAGGACCTCCAGACCTCCAGGTAACTGCCCAGGCAGAGCCCCCCAGGCTGCTTGCCAGCACCTTTTATTTGGGGGTGGAACAAGGAGAAGAGGCAGGGGGTGAACAAATCAGGGATCACCAGGGAGGGGTCACACTGATGAATGATATTTTCATAAACCAAACATAAATGATGGGGAGGGACCCCCTCCGGATCTGACCTATCACTCGACGTCCTTGGAAGAACTTTCTAGCTCCAGGGGAATGCCCCGAGATGACAGGCAAACCCCAGAGGAGGGGGGAGTGGGGGATTGACATATAATGGTTGGAGGGGAGAAAAAAGGAAAAGACCATTAGGGGGAACAAACCGGGGTACATAGAATGAACCATAAATTAATAGCACATACAATAAAACCAAAACCAAATCCCACACCACTACAATCTTCAATTTTAAAATATTTCCCACCCCTGAGGTATTAAACATCAAGTTATTATTTTGTAGGAGTTTTGTTTGTCCTTGGTGGGCTTTGTTTGGTAGTTTACAAGCTGAGAAGAGTCATGTTTGTCAAAGAAGTTGGTACATCAAAATGGGTTTCTTCACTTTGGTTTCCCTGGGTGGTCCAAATGAATGGACCTGATTGTTCTTAGTCCTTCTCTGCTGAAAAGATGTTTACTCCTTCTAAATGCAATTCTAAAGTGAGCTAGCACGCTAACAACCAGAACAGACACTTGCAATGTCTTCTTTATACTTCTGTTTTCAGGTTCTTTGATGCAAGTTATGATGTGTATGGGGGCCGTTTGGTGGGGGTTTTTTGTTTTGGTTTTTTTGGCTTTTTTTGTGTTTTCCACTTGGTATCAAGACCAGAGTCTATTGACATGGATGGGACAATAACACTTCTCCGAAGTTACTTTGTAATCTGCAAATGTCTTAGCTGCAGCATCTTCTTGTTTTAATTACGTTTTAAATAACCAGAAAAACTAAAAACTGAAATGATAACATGATCCAGAAAATAAAAACATGGTTTATACAGAGAATTTGATTCGTGTAAGAAAAATGAAAGTAGTGGTCTGGTATCTGCTATGAGTTTATTTTTGTGAAGTTTCTAGTGAAAAAAAAACCAAAAAAAAAAAAACCCAACAAACTAATAACTCTAAAGGTGTTATTCTGCTTCAGAAATTGTAACAAAAATAAATAAATATATAAGAACATCTGAGATAAATTCCCCCAAAATCTGTAAGACCAGTTTATATTTCTAATATATCTATGAGAAGTGAGATAATCAGGAAGTAGGTCTGGAAGGTTAAATAAGATGCAAACCCCCAGTCCTGCAAACTACTTTCTATTTCATTTACCTTTGATAGATGTTAAAATGTTCATGACTGATCCATACACCAAAAGATTAAGTGTTTAAATAAGACTTTATCTAAATTACAACTGTGGTATTAGATCATGTTGCTTTGCATATAAAAAAGTATTAACTGCCATTTGGAAAGCAAATTGTCTACCAGTACAATGTGGATTATTTTTCTTTTAGGGAGAGCAGGTTTGTTTATGAAAACATAAACATCTTAATTTCACATAGTTTTATTTCCCTCCAACAAGTTCAAATGTAATTTTTGTATGGCACATTAGGCTGTCTACCATTTTGTTTGCATACGGGGTAGATAAAACCAAAAATAAACATTTGGTATAATAAGACAAAAGCAGTTGTCTTAATTGCTAGTGTGATCCATTTTAGAACTAGAACGTGGTTGTACTTTGGTGATTCTTATGGATCCGATAATTTTCATAAAGCTTTGTGCAGCCATTTGTAGCCTGGTAAAGAATTTTTGGTTTTGACCAGTAATGCAATGGATGTACAAAAAAAATGATACAGGGAAGATAACTGGATTGGTTTTAGCCGGATTTTATTTTAAAAAAAGCAGTCCTACTGGAGCAGGTACAGCTAAATTTCTTTTCCTGCCCATTCCACATTGTTACTTGATAACTATAGTTTGCTGTCTTGATCTGTTTTTGCATATGGAGGATCTGTGAGAGGTGTTTATTTCTCCTTGTCACGGTTTGAGACCAAGTGACATTATGGAAGCTAAATGGACTTGGATGACAAAACAATTAAATCACAGATAAATTAAATTTTAAATATATTACTTTTCTGTGCAGGGTCCATTGGGCTGTTTTCTGTTCCTGGTATTCCTTGTGACTTACAGAGATGTTCTTGGATTCTGGTGCAGGATTGTGGGCTTTCCTTCCGCAGATAGCTTTTCAGAACTACTTGTCTATCTCAATATTCTTATGATTCCTTATATATAGAAAAGTTGCTTCCAGATTTGTTGTCTCTGTTATCAACACTTACTTCTGCTTCTCACGATCTCTGAAGTGCTTTCGCACTTCTTGGTTATCAGCAGGTTGTTTCTATTGCTTGTCTATCCTCTTCCTTGAGCTAGTTTGTCATTTGGGACAAGCAGTTCATCACCTTTAATCTTCTACTTACTTTCCAGTAAAGTTCATGGGCTTATGCCAAGAGCTGTTCTAACTAGGACCTGTCATGCCAAGTGCTATACTCCTCAACACTAGACTTCTAGACTTACAACACAGAAACAGTTTTTTGGATTTTTTTCTTCAATTTCCATTGAAAGATGGAAGGAGTAGAAAGGAGAACAAAACAACTGATGTGCAATCATCCCAACCTCAGTCCTTTAAAAGATTATGAAGAAAGTCCTCATGGAAGTTATTTCTACATATCTTATGGGAAATAAGGTGATTATAAGCAGTCAACACGAGCTTTTAGCATATCCAAACTGTCACTTATTATCCTGATTGCTATTCAAGATTTAATGACTTGTTGTAAAAAGAGGATAACAATGGATGTTGTTTGCCTAAATTTTAGGAAGATTTATGATTTAATTTTCTGCATCATCTTTGTCTTTAAATTGGGGAGATATGCACAAGATGTGAACATTGAGACAGAGGTTAGAGCTGGTTGGACTGCCAAATGTGAAAGGTAACATCTAACACTTTGAAGCCCAGCAGGCAGCAAGGTATGAAAGGTATTCCTCTGGGCTTCATATTTATCTTGTTTAATGTGTTCAGTAATCTATGCAACAAGATAGAAAGCACTGTCAACAAACTCATGATAGGTTTTAAAACGTGGGTGAATAATTATTAGCTGGAGGTCAGGGTTACCTTGTAGATGTTTCTCAATGGGACAGGACTCTAAAAGAATCTCAGCAAACAACATCCAATTCGTTATTTCATTCACATTGTGGAAGAAAATGCTATAAGAAACCAGTTCTGTTGCTGGATGGGGAATTCAGTTCTAAATCTTGGCTACAGATGTCATTGAGCTATGAGACTAATTACAACATCCTGAAAATTACCAACCCTACTCCCAAGCTAAGGAAAGATCTTTGTACCCCTACTTATGCTTAGGACAGTAACTACAATTACATGTACTGATTTCAGGGGAGTTGGGTCATTTTAAAGAATGGCAGTTCAGGTTTATTTTATTGAACTATTATCTAGTTCTGATTTTTTCTTTCATTTGTACCTCAGTCACAGATCAGAGCTCTGTTGTACTGGGCACAATAAAGATGAGTAATCAAAAAGCAAACTAAATAGTTCCCAACCTAGATATTAGTAAAAATGTACCATAGAGATGAAGCAGCAAATGGAGTAAAAATAGTAAGGTAATAATAATCAGATCTGTTAGTTTCCTGAACTGATTTCTGCACAGTCAAGAAGGGTGTTGAATATTTTCACGTGGATTATCTTGCACAGTGGTGTTCAAGATATGTCCCAGGGAGCAGTTCAGGAATCCCTATAAGAATGTTGATAGAGGAATAAATAACATGTGGCATTATGCATCTTACCAGACATTTTTGACATTTTGTAGTTTGTATCTTCCTCCTTTCTCTACAGCCCCTTTTTTTTTTTTTTTTTTTTTCTTTTGCCAAATTGTATACTTAGTCTTTCTAAGTATAACATTGCTGACAGTGTTATACTTAGTCTTTCTAAGTATAACATTGCTGACAGTGTTCATATTCACCTTCATGAAATGTATGTGGATCCCAGATATGTAATAGATGCCTTCCTTTCATTGCCAAATTAAAAACTTAGGTGTGGAGTTTTATATATATCCTATCTTATGCATTTTTAATTTTCTAATTAACAATGGGAACATAAGATGGGTTTCTGAACATGACTGTTCTATTTCTTGGCTTTAAGGTATTCCAAAACTATTCCAACTTCTGTTTTGAAGAGTGCCTTAGAAAGAATTATGTTGTACTCTTAGTACAACTAATGTAATCTGTTGTTTGATTTATTCTAAAGGCTTGATGTTTCCAAAGATGAAGAATTTGGAATTACACCAAGCAAAATTCTTCTGGAAACACCCCAAATATTTGACCAAACAATTGAACAACAGAAATGGATCTGATTTGCAAGATGTGATGGACAACACTGGTGTGCAAAAGAAAGATTGCAAAACAAATTAATAATCCTCTTTGAATGTGTATATCATAAATGATATGTAGTAATGAAACAATATGGAACTAATACTGCCACTTAGTTTTTTAGGGGAAAATTAACTATATGCAATTAAGAAATGTTAGATTCTGTTTAGGTTTTAATCAGAAGTGTTATTAATAATTTCATATTGAAATTCCCATTCTCTGACAGAAGCACTAGTTTTCAGGATGCTAGCTGCTGCATTGCCTGACAGTGCTAAAAGAAAAGTTAGCTTTATTATGATGTACAATAGTCTGTGTGATCAACAGGGAGCTCATTAATGCTAAACAACACAAATTTAGCATTATCTTCCATTTCCCTCTGCTTCTTTCGCATCTGTGTTTCTTAGGGAACTATGATCCATGTAGGATTCACAGATGGATGCTTTTCATCAAGATGGGCACTAAATGAGCTGCTATAAAAGGAGGAGCATGACCACCCCTTTCATTTAAAGGAAAGCTGATTTAGGATATCTTTTCTGATTTCTAAGACTGGATCAGTAAAGAGGAGTTTTACATGGGATATGCTGTACCACATTCCATTTGAAAAGAGTTTCAATCTGCAATAATCAGAGTCTCAAAAGAAGCCATTCTCCTGACTATAATGTACTTGCAAAAAAGAGAAGTTGGCAGAGGGAACAATTACTATTTTTTCTTTTCAAGAGTTTTGCTACCTGTAACACAGGTTAACCACGACTGAAGATTTGTGATATAACTGATGTGAACTATGATTTTATCTGTGGCATTTTAAAAACAGAAGCATAGAATTTACTGGTAATGGAAATGATCAAAGTTTAAAAAAAAAAAAAAATGCACCACAGGTCAAGAAATACTATGTATTCTAATAAGAAACAGTAATACCTATTGCTACCATAATAAAATTTTGGAAATGTTTTTCATATTTATAAGCTTAAATCAGCATGAGTTTCAAATTTCATTGATAAAATTAAATTAAATCTAAATTGGCAAGAGCAAAGTAAAGATCATTCTTCTTGCTTCCAATGGAAGATACTAGATCCTTTCTTTTCCCTGTAGGCCTTAAAATTCTCTGTGATGTTGTTAACCTTGAACTTATTGCATTTATGGTCGTTGGATAGGGAGAATTAGAAGAGATTCAGAGGAGCGACGTGAATTGTGCAGCCTCATAAAACTATTTTCACTGAACAAGCAGAAATATGGACACATCCCAGAATAAGTGCTGTCTAAACCAGTGAGTTATGTAAAATAGTACAGTCTCCTGTGCAATTATCTATGTGGTTCCAACATCATTTATAATTACATTTGTACTAACAGAACAAAAATAATACGGTTACATAGTTTTCAAGCCTGAATCAGCCCACATCCGCCTCTTGGGCGGGAGGAGGGAATTTGCAATGTGCTTTCATTGTTCGTTGCCATGCAAAACATGGCAAGATGAATTCATGTTTCCTACAGAACAAACCTGAGGGCTTCCAAGGTCTCAAAGTGCTACACTCTTCACTGGACACCATTACTACCAACAACAGCACAATTTGTTGAATTTCATGTTTATGTATTTGCTAGATTTTTAAAAGATTGTTCTCCTAGACTCTTTAGAAAATAAAAAATGGGGAAGTAGTACCACAGGAACCTGTTCTGTTTTAATTCTACCCAAAAAACCCATGATCTTACCAATACTGATGAGATCTATATTCCAGAGACAACTTTCCAGCTCTGAAAGATTTACCTGAACAACCCTTCTACCACAAGCTGAATAGCAATGGCAAGAAAACATCATCAGGGATTGTGCACAAACAGAATTATTATGTAAAGAGCTCAAAAAAGTTTATACAGCTAAGGTTACAATCTTCAAAATTGTAGAAAACGATCAGAGCTACCTTTAAATAGCATTAATGAGTTCTTTTGCAATATCACATCACAAACTATCTAATGGATATAAAGCTTACTGTATGGATGACTGTTACTTAGCTAAACGGTTCTAATTCAATTCATACAGTTCTGCATGGTTGTAGATTTTTGTTAAATGTTTCTTGCAAAAATATTCCTAATTTAAAAAAAAATGCACTAATTAACTGGAATAATAAGTGTCTTTAAATGTATTGCTTTTTCTCCTGTAAACAATACATATCTGGAAAATTGTGTGGTTTTGCTTACTTTATATTAATTGCTGTACTCGAAGTCTGACTCCTTATGCATAGCACTAAGACTTTTATTTTTTTATCTTTTAATCACCTTAGTTATAACATCATGTGAGAGACTGGACTACGACTCAAAACAAATCATCCATCTGTGGAGGCACTAGGATGTTGTGGTGAGGCCAGGTTTGCAACTTCCTGAGGAGAAGGAGATGTGGTTTTGAGTGTGTGCTGTTCTGCACAAGACAGAGGAACTTGTCACTGCCAGAGGCTGCAGACTAGGCTTTGAGGCTGATAGAGGCACACACTGCGGAGACAGAACGGTGCTTTTCATCATGACAAATTGCCCTCCCTTACACACAAGCCCCACTTTCCTTTGCCCCTCTACTGATGTGAGAAGCAGTTGTCATGTCTTAGAAGGTGTCATAAACTATCAAAGGCCCCTGAAAAGCCCCCAGACTCATTTCTGAGGCCTTCCATCAGAGGACTGCATGTGATCAAAAGACAGTAAAACTTCCCCTCTCTCTCAGATGAGGTGCTTGGACATTTCCACCTGAACCTCAGTGTATATTAACCCACTAGGCTTTAAATTTGATGAGCTTTTTCTCCCATCCCTGACATATCCTTTGATTATCACTTTGACCTGTGGCAAAAATCAGTGGTAGCCATTGTAAATCCATGGGTGGTGATTATGTACCTTTCTACTCCGACCCTTCTTTCTCTTTCTTCCTTTCTTTTCCCAACATTCTGTTAAAGTGAGTGATAGTTTTATTCTTTCATATTACCATATTACTATAGACAATTATAACAAAAATGGTTTTATATTTGCTTTTCATTGCAATCAATGTTAAAAAAATGTTCTAAAATAAACCCTACAGATATATATATTTCCAAATACCAATCATTCAGTGTAACTCCATTATAATCCACACTAAGGGATCTATTAACAAGAACACAGGTTACCCTCACCTGCAGTGGCAGGTCATAACACATCACAGAGTCTAAAATATAAAGAAAAAAAATAGCTTTCAATTAAACACTTTAAGAATTTTGCTTTATGTATTTTTGAAAATCTGTGGTAGAGTTTTCAGATACAGATAAAATAACAGAGTTACACAATTATAGTTCTGAAAATATGTATCACATTGGAAAGTAAAATAGAAAATTTATCATCGCTGAAAATAAATATGGTTGTTTAGGGATGTAAGCCTGAACTGAGTGATGAAATTTGTATTAGTGAAGAAGGATTGAAACTTCTATTCATGGTTCATCACTCTCAGGAGTGTCATTTATTGCATAATTATAACCACTTTTCCTCATGCTATTTTATAGCGACTGTTTCTTTATCATTCCAATTGTCAATATTTTTTCTCTACTTTTATGTGTTACCTTCAAGAGAGAAATAATACACTTATCGGTTTAGGTAGGAGTGGGAGTAAGAGCTGCTTTTTCTTTTTAAAATAAAACAACACATTTAGATCCATGTATAATTCCTAGTTAAAGAAAATGATTTGTTTCAATTAGTGATGCTTCTTGCTGACAAAATAAATATTTTTTCTTGATGCAAAGGCTGTATAAAGATTACTCTGTTTTATGTTACCCTTCCTTTTGTGTACAGATAAATAATTAAATAGTTTAGAAAATAGGGGAGTGTATATACAGTTATGGATATTGACCGGAGTTACACACCAAAAATACAAAGTATAAGAGCGCCATCTTCTGGAAATGATATTTTTTTTAGACTTTTCATTTCAATGTAATCCTTGGTTTACAAGAAGTATTAGTTAAAGATTAATGATGTTTACTTGCCTGTTTGCCCTCTGTTTCCCTTTTAATTTATCTATGCTGGTTTTAAAGTTAGTAGTTCCTCTACAATCTCTTTTCCATACAAGGGCCAGGAAAGTGTGAATTTAATAATCAGAGTTTAGGTTTTCAGGTTTATAAGTAGCTGTATAATCCCCAAAGATTAAAACAATCTGAACAATAACCTCTTAAGAGAAAAGAACCAACTTTATCTGATTCTAAAAAGTTTTAATCCTTTCTCTTAATAAGCTTTGACAAACTATAAAATAAAATGAGACTTCTCATTGTCCTCTGAAATTTTAAACTAAACGACTTTTTCTGTTCAGGCTGTTCTACACTCGGAGCAAATCCCTGGTTATTACAATATGAAACTATTTGTTCCTCAGAGTCAGACACAAAAACACACCCATACTCCACATACAAGGTTTTCAGAGGCTTAGAAGAATTTTACAAGGAAAATATTTTGGTCTACTATTTCCTCTTCTAAATATATATCTTATTTGTACTAACTCTGATAAATTTCTGATAAAAATGACGGAATATAGTTAATTTTAATCTCAGTTAACAAAGAAACCCCTATACTTCATAAGCATAAACAAATCATGGACCCTGTAGTACAATTATCCTTGACTTACAGAAGTCCTTGTATCCATGAAGTGTGTGCTGAAAACACATGTTAAGGCTCTGCACTGTCTGGGAGTTAGACCTTAGGAAAGTGATGTGTAAAACACTGTCGTACCTTCTTGCCTTGGAACCCAGTAAAATCAAATCTCTCCTACTATACTTCAAATGGGACTTTTTCTGTCTGTGTTTCTTTTATATATATTTTTTCAGTCCTCAGCCTTCATTTTTCATGTCATTTTTTGTATTGCTGCTACCAAAACCAATAATCGTTTGTCCTGCACCTCACTCATTCTTTGTGCTCTTAAAAGCCTCTGAAATGAAATTCCCTTTCTTCTCTGCTCTTACCTTCCCAGATTAAATATACCTATTTGTCATCCTTCCAAGATTTCAACTTTCTATTGCCAACAATCACTCCCCCCTTTTAGACCTTCTGTCCCAGAGGGATTTCCACTTTGACCCGATCCTATTTTCCCTTCAGCTAAACAAAAGTATGCTCCACATCTTCCTTCAAGGAGCTTTTAAAACATGTTCTTGTAACTTTTGTAGACAATTCTTTCTTCTCAACTAAGCATCAAGATAAGAAAACAGGAAATAAATTAAGACTTTCCAAATAGGTTTTAATCAGATCAAAATTTATGTACATATAACAATTTTTCAAGGTTCTCATGTTATCAGTATATGTATTACAACACTTCTTCACCTCTTATCAAATGTCAAGTCCTTTACATTGTTCTAGTTGATAATATGTATGCTTGTATTGCTCTAGTTTCTATTTTTCAATTCCAAATTGCGTTTCGTGATGTTTGTGCCAACTGTTAATACCAATTTGGGAAATTTTAAGTCTCACTACTATATTCTTGTATACCAACAACATGAAATCACATTCACAAAACAGAAGTCTAGAAAACCGTCATTCTTAAACACAGATTTTTTTTTTTCTGTCTTGCCACTGTCTCTCTACGGATGATGGAAACAAATTAAAAGACCTCTGCACACAATTTAGAGGGGACCCAAGAACTCTAAGAATATCAAGACTCAAAATATGGATATAAACACATTACAGTACTATAAACTGTTCTGTAGATATATAAAACTCCTTTATTGCTCTAGCACTTTATTATTTCAACAATTTTCAAGAAAATTAGATTAAGCAAATCAGAGAAATATTTTGCAATACTAAAGAGCACAATGGGAACATCGGTCAGACTAAATGATCTTTTTTTTTTGCCCAAAAACTTCCTACAGTCTCTTATTAATATAATATAAAAGTATAAGAGGTTATTATTATACAAAGTGAAAGATACATGTTAAAACAAACAAAAAATGCTTATTTACTGTACTTTGCTATTCTAAGGCCAAGAATTTTAAGCTGAACTCTGCAAATAAATAGACTATGAACAAACTGGAGGCAAGGAACTGAACAGTGCTGGAAAAGAAAACTGAATGAAACTTATTCAGAGAGTATTCCTTTATTGTAAGAAACCATGTATCACGGATTCAAACCAAAATGAGAGTGCAGCAATCAAATAGACTTAGATACCAAAACACTTTAATCACAGACATAGAGAAAATATTCAAGTTATACAACTTTGCTGTTCTTCACTGTCCTGTGCTGGTTGAGCAAGCCAGTTGATCACAGCACCATCCTAGGCCGGCGCTATGGGGCCTGTTTGACGTCACTTCAGTGCTCTTTTTGTTATCTTACCACTCCTCCCTTGAGAATCACTATTCTTTACAGAACACCTTTTTTCTTTTTTTAATTTGCCTTTGTTTCTTTTTTTATATCCTCTTATAGAGCTTTTTGTGGCTTCATATGGCTTCTTTATAAGCTTTTTAATTTTAAAATTTTGTTTTGTTTTGTTTGTTTGTTTGTTTTAATTCCTGTCACTGTTTGAAAACTACACCAGTCAATATTTGTTTTATTTCCAACCAAACATGGTCTTTCTCAGAACAAAATCTTGAAGCGCATATTATGGGCTAACATGCAATTTATCCAATTTTAAAGTTATTTCTATTGACATGGGAATATTTTTCTATCTCAAACAATACTTTATCAAAACCTGCGTTCTCTGAAAATGTCAAGATAACAGTTTCCCTTACTTAAAATACTAAGTATGGCCTCAGCACCCATGCATGTAGAGTTTCACTGATAAACTCCCAGCACAATAATTATTCACTGTTTTGCATAACCTTTATGTAAAACATTTTTTCCTCAAGTTTATCCACTTCTTTCTTTTGTGACACTCCTCAGGCATATTTAATGAAGTTTAGAGAGGTTTTCTAGACAAAACAATCAGCTGACAATGAAAAAATAAATCAAGTAATCAGGCACAGTCTATTTTTAAAATAAGTCAATATTGTAACTGCTAGTGCTGCAACATTAAAAAACCCAAAGCATTACCATGAACCTTGTGTTAAAATTATGAGTAGTAGTATCTTAAACCGAAAATAATCACTGGATTTGCCAGCTATTTCACTTAAAGCTGTCAAAAAATTCTGAAAATTCTGCCCTTAATATATAAATTTATTTGGTCCTATATTTTTATAGGTACAAGATTAAAAAAAAAAAAAAAAAAAAAAAAGGTAACAAAACAACTTTTTAGTGTTATTGCAATTATGAAATTCTGATGATGTATCACCTTTAAACATTCAATGTGACACAAACATGAGAAACAAATTTGATAAGACAACATAATGTTTTTAAAAGTCAAGCTACAAAATGGTAATGGACAAGCAAGACCCTTTAGCTGCAACTAACATGCTGTCCATATGTCAGATTAGATTTTTTTTTTTTTTCAGCTTGACTTTCGGAGTTTGACACTGACTTACCTGGATGTCAAATTAAATTATACCAAAGAGAGGAAATAATCCTGTGGTGGTGCAAGGGTTGTTTTATTAAGTTACTAAGTAATTTTTGTAAGTTTTAAAAGAAGTTTTTTGTAATGGTTCATTCCACGGTGCCCCCGTTTTCTGTAATGGTTCCCCCCCTATGAGTTTGTTATATAACAAGTCGTTTTATGTCAATTATCCCACTCCCCCATCTGTCCTTGTCAATCCTCTCTCTCTCCCCTTGGGCGCCCTGTCTGTCACTTCGGGGCCCTTCCCTGGCTTCTAGAAAGATCCAGGGGAGGCGTCCAGTGATAGGCTGGTGCCTGGGAAATCCCCTTCTCCCTTCTTGTGATTGATCTGATGTTCAAAAGTTAACACCCCCTGTTACACCCCCGTATTCCCTGATTAGCTGACCTGTTGTCGCCACCCCTGGATCCTCCCCAGTTTATAAGTCGCTGCACCGCGTTGTTCTGGGTTCTCTCTCTGGGCAGCAAGGGTCAGAGGTGGAGCTCCTTGCCGGACTCCTCTTTAATAAACCACCTTTAACCCTGCTCAAGAGAGAGTCGACCCTTTGTCCGCCGCCATAGTCGTGACACCATCAGGTCCAACCACCGGTGTGGGGAACCAAGACCCACAGGAAGGAGGTTGCTTGCCCTGTCTGCAACCCCAACTGATCCGCGTTAGCCGCAGTGCAGAACTGAGCTAGCCTGTGATTAACGCCTGGTAGGCGTGAGGGACACTGCGACATGATCCTAAGTAATAATGAATGGGTATACTATATTTTTTTTTAAAAAATCATTACTAATTAGGTATTTACAATAGTAGAAGAATTTTTTCTTCACCATCCATAGGTAAAAATAGGCAGAGCTGACATTAAGATAAACTTTGAATCTTTATATATGCACAGAATAAAATAGCTATAAAGATTTAAAGTTTGTTACAGGAAGTGTTTGCCCTTTCATTATTTATTTATTTATTTATTTTACCCAAAACAATACCTTTTTCTATCTAAGCAATGGTTAAGTGAGAAAACTCAACATAGGTATATATTGTCACAGTAGTAGTTTAAATGAGTAGCTATAAGTACTTTAAAAATCCAGAAGTTATTTTATGCATCAAGGATGAAAACAAGAGAGAAATCTAAATTCACTGATGCTGAAATATTTTCACATACGTCTGCCAGTAAGGCATCTTCAGTTCAAGGCACGCCTTTGAAAACAGGCCCCAGTAAAGAAATCTGAAAGGTTCTATGAAAGATTTTTTTTTTTTTTTTTTTTTTCCTGGTCCATAGCTCAAGAATACAGCCTTGAAAATGCACATAGATCTGCATAGTCAAAACTAAAGAAAAGCCAGCCTCAGTAATATTCTAAACATGAAGTTAGTAATTCCTGGGTATAGGCACTCTACATGAAGAGATGCCAAACCATAATTCCTCCTTTTCAGCATGTTGTCAGACAACCAACTGAAGAAGGTTAAACAAGAAAGTAAATAGACAAATAATAAATAAAGGTGGTTTCTCTGAAGTCACCTGTAATGAATCAGGATAAAATGAAACTGTAGTAGGCAGTGAGTTATGGGCAGAAATATTCTTAACATTTTATTGAGTATTTTGACTTTGGCTGAGAGCATACGAAGAGAAGATACCAGAGGCCATCCTTATAGATAAGGACATCAGATTAAATGCTAATGTTAGGTTATTCAATTAAATAATGTGAGTTTCTGGACCTTCTAATGTTCTTTTTCATCAGGACAAGTAAAATGAATAAATAAGCATTATTTATGAAGTTATTTGGAAGCTAAATAGTTAATTTTGTCTAAAAGGAGTCATACCTTGCAGAGTTGAGTGTCTGATATATGTATGTGAACTCAGTTTACTTTTTTACTCATTGAAAGTTTATAAAACCTCAGCGACACTAGTGAAAAGGAAGAAAGGACATATACATGGGCTTGCTTCATGGACTTCTCTCCTGGCTGCCAGAAATTTTTCCATGCTTTGTGACATCTTATCATAACAGTGTAATATAACTGTCTTAATTTCTTAGAGCAATTGCTCAAAACTCCCCTTGATATACCAGAAAATTCCTTGGGACATTAATATCTCAGCAGAACTTACCTAATATTAATGAAGATGAAAATCATTTGAAAACCCAAAAATAATGTGTTGGGTTTTTTTCTTTTAGTTTATTTTATGTTTCCAAGATCTTCAAGCATTCATTTTTTTCAAGCAATAATGTTCTTTCAATTAGTAATATTTCTTTTATTCTTGATAACTTATTTGTTTATAATGTACCCTATTTCGCTAATATATCAGTAAGAAACACCTACTAGGTGAGATGGTGAAAAAAAAAGTTGTTGAACTACAGAAAAAGTCTCAGTCAAATTATTAACAGAAAAAGAAGGTTTGGAGGTAAATTTATATTAATTTATAAATACCTTAAAAGAAAGAAAATATGAAGTATCGAATTAATCTTTGTTTTAATGATGCAGAAAATAACAGAAAGTAGTGGAGTAACATGAAAATAAGATTACTTTCAACTACAAAAAAGACTAACAAGGATACGGATAAGTGTTGAAATAATAGTAGTCATTAATAGTAAAAATTGTGAAACATTAATATGGAAAGCACTGAACTGTTCACATCTTTACACCTAGAAAAATGTCCTTTTGAAATATAAGTTTAATGAAATAAGTTATTGAGTTCAATGTGAGAATAAATGGATAGAATTCTTCATGATATAGGAGGTCAAACTAGATGGTCTAATGAAATTTCTGGTCTTAAAATATATGAAACTGTGAAGAGTTAACCAATAAACTGTATGGTGATAATTTTTCTGTCCAGCTTATCCATCTATATGCAATAACTTCTGCAAGAACAAAGAGAACACACTCCAGGGCCTTGTCTTTCACTGTCTTTTGCATAGTTATATCTACTTCCAAAGGCTAAATTCAGTAGAGTTAGACAATTGTGCCTTGATAGAAGGAAAAATCCTGAGTATCTGTAGCTCTGTTAATGAAAGAACAAAAAGAAGCCTAATAAACACAATCTCCCAGAATGTGATGCTAAAACTCCAAACTTAATTGCATATATCAGCTTCTCGAATATGAAGAAATTGAGATAAATTAGCTTATTTTTGCCAAACAAACAAACAAATTACAGTTAACATACTGACAGTATTGGTACTAGTAAATTAAATGTAACTTTCTGTTCTCAAAAACTGCCATATTGATAACAGCAATCCAAATAACATTGGATTATTTTTTAATCAAATAGCCTCTTCTCTGATTTGAGTCACAACTAATGAAGGAAAGTCCTGTGGTGTGCTGTGCATAATTTATTGTCAAGATGAACAGTTATTCCTGTAGAACTCACCTCCAAACACATGTATTTACTCACCTCCAAACACACCAGCTTGGTTGGGCACAGAACAGTGATAACAGTAATTTTTCATAATTTTTCAACACACCACTAAAAAAATACATATCCTTACAGTGAGTTTGAGGACAAGTCACTAATCTTCCTTTTTAGACAGTATCGTACTTAATAGCTGGCAATATTATTCCTTTACTCCTCAGACTGAGACGATTGTCTATGTTAAAAATAATTTAATTACATTTTGAATACTTGTCTAAAACATTGCAGGAAATGTTTGTTTGTCATCCATGCTACACACTCTATTAGGCCCTGGACTTGCAGAATCCTTGGTTCTACAATGCTACATATGACTTTTCCATTCCTTCTTGGGGTTTTTTTCTGAATCAAAATACTGATGCTAAAAGATACAAAAAGATATTATAGCATTTAAGTTTGTAATAGGAACAATTTAATAATAATAAAAAAAATCTTCATCTATCAATTCTGTCTACCTTTCTTTTGCAGATAAAGTCAGTACTGTTAGGGTTATTATTTAACTTTTGGTGTTTTTTATCAAATCTACACTTCTATGTGTTGGGGCTTTTCTTATCAGAAAACTGAATAATCCCTATGTTGAACCAATTTTCACAACTGCTGTTTCGTCAAGCTGATCTGCTAAATTGTTTTCCTCCTCAGTTCCTCTGTTCTGATATATATGCCTGGACTTTTGTAACCCATGTGTGAATGGATGTAACCTTTGTTTAATTTAAATTGCAGCAGTGAAATAAAAAGAGCTTTAAAATTTAGGACACTTAGTAATGGATGTCCGACTGTTAGGTAGCAGTTATCTGGTACATTTAAAACAGATGAGGATTAAAAAAAATATATTTCTCTGTTTCTGCAGTGACAAAGGTTTTTGTTAAGTCTCTTCTTCAAATATTTTGTGTATATAAGGAACACCTTAAAGCTTGCAACAATGAAAACTGATGGAGAGGATACAAATAATTTAATCTAACCAAAAGGAAACAAAATCTTTTAACTTTTTTAAAAGTTCAGGTCTTAGGCTGAAAGATACCATGGGGAGATGACAGATTTGCTGCCACTGAATTAAATTAAGCACCTATAAATTATATCACCTTAACTACACTTCTCTCCCAAATCCTCACATTGAATGAAGATTCATTACAGAATGTCAGCTTGACATGAATTTTAAATGAGTGAATTCTCAACTAGTTAATTACAAGTAGAATATAGTTCCTTGTATTTCTGGAGCAACAAAGAAATATGTTACCCAAGCTTCTCTGAAACATAAGAGCTGCATTATAAATTTATTAAAACTAGAAGCTCAATCCACCCTAACCAGACTTCCAGGACGACTGCTAAGAGGGAGAGGTGAGGTGACAGCGCAAAAAACCATACCTGAGAGACATGTTCATGGATTGCATTGCACTCTGATCAGAATCAAACATTCTCAATGCAATACTTGAATTCTGTAAATTGGAAAATTCCTATGATTATGTCTACCTTGTTGAAACCATAGTTAGGGAAATTTTTCTATCTCAGGATTTTTGCCAGCATAATTATTAAGAAATAAAACTGAAGACACTTCTGTTGTATATAGTTGGCCATATCAACTAGAGAATAAAAGTGCATCAGAAAATTTGGGTCTTTTTTTTCATAGCTACAGCCTAAAATGTTGGAATACAAAGACTTTATTTTAAAGAGATGAAAACTAGAAATTTTTTTTTTGCATACAGATATGATACACTCATTTGGGGGGGGGGGGGGGGGGGGGGGGGGGGGGGGGGGGGGCATTGCCTGTCAATAAAACCATTACAAGTAATTTAGAAATATCTTTGCAATATTTCCTATTTAGATTTATTAGTATTCAGAACAAGTTTTACTCTGATTAATCCTTGATGTAGGAAGCTAAGAAATTAAATATTAATACAATCTGGCTATGTACTATAACTGTAATTCCTTTTCCTTAATTAGAAACTTGAACATTTTGTATAACAAGCCACATTTTTCCTTGTATGAGCTGGATTTCAAAAATAGATGCAGAAAAGATGCAGAAGGACCACCAATGTAGCAAAACAAAAAAAGTAGGGAAAATTGTCACTTTCCAAGGTATTTAAAATCAAAATCAGGAGAAGTGATGCACCAACATGTAACACTCTTTTGAATACAGGGAAACACACTTCACACAGCCATTCCTTCTCATTCAGTATCTTTATAAAAAGACTTTGTAGAACATGATATTTTGGGTATACATAAGAAAGGTAGGAAAATAAAATCTGTTGTCTAGAAGGTAAAGACATGAGTGGAGCTTTCTACTTCACAAAATTAAAATATATGGCATTTTTTTATTTAATATGGAAATATAGTTTATCTCAGGAAGCATTAGCCACTAAATATTGTTATGATTACATTATTTATTATATTATTATAACACAAAATGGATGTTATATAATTCCTTTATAGTGATAATTAAAAGAAGGACTGTCCTTCAAGGTACATTCTGGAATGCTCCCCTGGGAAAGTACTCTGTGGAGATGGGAACCTTCTGATCCCTGAATTCTTTCCACAGTTGCCTGACCATGCCTATTTCTTCATTGGACACTGCCAGTCTTAGGGTCAAAATGAAGCAGGAAGACCATAATTTATTTCTGATTCTATAGGCTAAGCCAATAAAGCATTCAAACCACTGGAGTCCTCCAGAGGCTAAACTGCTACATGCCTTTGGAAAAGGGGAAACCAAACTACCACAAGCACTTGCAGAGTCTGCAATGGCAAGGAGTTACTTTAGATAAGAGATTGCCAGGCAGTCTTCACAGCTCCCACAGCCCCTAGTAAAGAAAAAATTATTGAACTTTTGAATTATCGAACACAATGCTAATTACTTGACAATAGCAGGGTTTTGGTTTTCTGTGTGTGTTAGCATTTGTGATTTTTTTTTTTTGTTTGTTTGTTTTTAATTGAAACTAATCAAAAGTTTGTGGGTTTTGGGTTTGGTGTTTTTTGTTTTTTGGTTTTGTTGTTGTTGTTGTTGTTGTTGTTGTTTTTGTTTTGTTTTGTATTGTTTTTAAACTGAATATTCCTGAAAAATCTTGGAAGAGCTTTTACTCTTCTGTCTGTGTAATAAGTGTTCCAACCAAATTATAAAGTTCCAGTGCAAGTGCAGAAATGTTACTGATTAATAGATTAACTGCATACTGGAGAAGATTCCCTCATTTCTTGGTCTACAGACTCTGAGAATTCAGAGTTCTTGAAGACACTGAATTTGGACTAAATAAAATATTTTAGGCACTTTTCAATAAATAACTACAACCTCAAAAAAAGGCACTGTAGGTTAACTTATACAACATACTGCTTTGAGAAAAACCAAACCCATTTTTAATTGTGAATGTGTTAAATGAAAGATTTCTTCCTCAATATAATTATAAATTTATATTGATAAATTAAATATATACTGATAAATTAAATAGAATTAAGAACAAAACAATGTCACTTGTCTCTATTGGAGCCACTGGCTCTGTTTTGCCCAGGCTAGCTTGAGACTGCGACAAGACAGGAAAACTCTCCTGGGTCCTAAACACCCGGAGAGCAGTGAAGGGGCTTTTTCTCCTTATTACAAGAGAGACCCCATGCATGGTGGAGGAAAGGAGTCAGACTTGGCGAAAGGGTGATTCCAAGGTCTTTATTTCGGCCTTTGTCCCATCCTGATTGGACATCTGCCTCCACCACAGCTCAGGCCAAGTCCTGGCCCGGCCTCATGGTCTGGGCTTATATCCAGCGGAGGGGCAACACCCAGTGAGGGACAAGGTGGGAGTGGAACAGGGTTGGAGGGACATTTAAAGAAACCAATGGGGACATGAAGGGAGGAACCTCCTCAGTTCCTGCCCTATCATTCGATGGCTTTATCTGAACCCTCCAGAAGCTGGGGCCCATAGGAAGGGACTGGGAGGTGTGACAGGGAAAAGGGGTAGGGACAAACCTTGGAACATAACATTTCCTCAAGAGGACAGGGGAGTACAGAACAAACCATTATAACACAAAACCCAATATAAAAATAAGTAACATAAAATACAATATGAAAACAAATAATGTAAAGCAACAAAAAAAGAGCCAAACAAAAACCAACAACACCAAAGCAAACTCATTTCCCTTCATTAACAGCTGTGAACCTTTCTAATAATCAATTAGCAGAATGGTTTGATAAGAAGAACAAAATATTGTTTTGAAGTATCATCATTGTCATGTTAACGTAATTAGTGATTTAATTGCATGGCACTTGGCAGAATTCCTTACTTCTGCAGTAGTTGTTTGAAAAGAGCATGGCCTGTATTCATATTCCTATTCCATTTGAGGGAAGCTGTGCTGTTAAGCAAAGTAGCTCATTTAATGAGAATGAAGATGTCTGAGAATGAAATAGTGACAGTATCATTGCTACCTCTTTTCTCATTTCTCAGAATCCTCTTTTTATTGACACCCACTTTCCAGCATGAATAGAACTAATATTTCTTGCCATTAGATTTGGACGCATGTGGTTTTTGGTTTTTTTTTGGTTGTTGTTGTTTTTTGTTTGTTTGTTTGTTGGTTGGTTTGTTGGGTTTTTTTAAAATTTTTAATCAAGATTGTTAATCTGATAATCTTCCCCTTTTTTCTGTGTTTCTTATGTCTATTTTTTGGTTATGTAACCTAAACTTACAATCAGTCACCTAGAGGCATCCATTTGTCTGGTCTCTTGCTTCTGTCAGTGAAGGGAAATAAGTCTTTCCAAAGAGCTATTCTTTCTTTCTTAATATATTTTTGTAAAGAGCTGCTGCAAGTACTAATTTCTTTGTGTTAAAAGGGACCTAACCAACTAGTTCAAATTTTACCCATGTGACAAATTTGGGTGAGACAAAAACAACTTCAAGAAGAATTTGTCAATTGTATTTATGACGTTATTTCTGACTGGAACAAAACTGGTTTATCCCCTTGTCTCTTGTCTAAATCTGTCCTTTCTTAATCTTTGCTTTTGAGCAGCTACCACCTTTTTCCTTACCACATCACCAGGACAAAATCAAGCAAGCTACCCAAAATGAAAGGCCTCAGCCTGTGTTCTTGGCTCATTTGTGATAAGTTTCAATACTTAAGGGACATTCTCGAACATGTAAAATAACATGGAAAATTATACCTCAATTTCAAATTCTTTCAAATATTTTTGTGATTACATACATTTAGTAATGAACACTATCATCAATTGTACAATGGTAGCATACTTGAAGTTTAATTTGAATGGCACTCAAGCTGTACATGAATTCAAAATAAGTTAATACACTGTCTAACGCAGGTTAAAAAAGAAAGTTCTACACAAAATTCAATGATCGACTTATTCTTACAGACAAAAGGAGAGGAGCAGTTTTCTGTAATGCAAAAATAACAAAGAATGATTATCAATCATCTAAATTATCTGTACACAAAGTGAGATATAGAATAATTCAAGGAGACATAGAAGTCATTAGATGTCAGATAGTTCTATCTCATTAGCACAATAAAAACTTAGTTTGATGTTTCACATCACTTGATCATCAGAGAGCAAGATCCATACATAATTGATAAAAACAGAGAAAAGCTAGAGATTAGGGGAAACACTTATTTCCAAAGCTTTAAAATGCCAATGGAATTTGAATTGGAATTTGAGAAAACTGAGAACTTACCTTGTTTATCTGATAAAGCTTAAAAAAAAAAAATTAAAAAATAATAGAATGCTAAAGTTGTTCAAATTTTTTGCACCCTAAGATGTACCTGTAATATTCAGACATATATTCCTATGCATTTCTGAAAAATCCTTAGGGCACTCTTTGGAGTTTTAGCTAGGCATATGCTCTTAATTCTGAACCACTCAGTAACAAATGGACTGTTTATGAAAGAGAGTGATGCATTATTAGACAAGCTGGTGAAGAATTTAGCCAGAGGAAAATGCACACTTGATCTTCTTGCTATCAAAGTTATTACCGACAGCAGGAGAATGAAAGAATCTTGGTGCTGCTGACCAAAATCTGTTGAATATGATGTAGACAGCTAGTGTATACTTGAAGTTGCCAGAAAATTCAAAGCAATGGTTGTAACAAAGGAAATATTAAAAATACATTGAATTAAGGCCATTTTCCCAACATTCTATCTGGTAGAATAAAATATATTACTTCATCTAAAGGAGGAAAGTAATATGAGTGATCTTGTACAGTTTTATGAGTGACATATGCCTTTTTTTTTTTTTTTTTTTGTCAAAAAACTAATGCATAAGATTTAAATTTTAGTGCAACTTTTGTACCTAAAAATGCCTCACATTATCAGTTTCTAGCTTGAAGATATGACTTTGTATTCCAAAGTTATAAAATAATAACTGATAGGGAGAATATTTTGCTTTGACCATTGTATTTACAGAATAGTTGTTGTCATGGGGCCTCTCTTGTATGAACATAGCAAAAGTTAAGCTTTTTTAAAAAATATATTATTTATTTAAAATATTCAATATTTTTTCCTACTGTACTTTTCTGTATGTTGAAAAATATTTGGAAAAAGTTTTGGAGAAACCATGACCCAAGTTAGACAATCATATTTTTCATATACTTGAAGGAATGCATGCACCAAGTGGTTGAACATTATAAAAGTAGTTACACTTTTAGGGGGAGCCTAAATGGAATTTTTTGAAATCATCTTCATCATGTATCAGATTAAGGGAAGAACAAAGAAAAATCCACAAACTTCAAACACAAACAAAAAAGATAGATGTATTTTTACAGGAGATGAAAATTAAGCAAAAATTAAGCAAAACAAAAAAAATTATCACACGCAAGCTTTTAATGAGTCTCTCATTCTATAATACTTACAAGCCTATCATCCTCAGACGGGTTTTTTTGGTAGGGTTTTTTGTTTTTTTTTTTTTTTTTTTGGGGGGGGGGGGGGTGGGGGGGGTTTTTTTTGTTTGCTTGTTTGGGGTTTTTTGTTGTTTTTTTTTTTTTTTTTATGGTGGCCAATTTTATGTCTCATCCTCTCTGTTTGTATTACTTATATTGTTTTGAAGTATTAAAAAAAGTATTAAAAATTCAGGCTGACTCAAAACAAGAAGTTTGAATAGATTGGCAGCTGTGGTACCAATAATCAGAATCATACAAAACAACTTAATAAGGGAGGATTTTAGTAGCTTTTGACATTCATGTATCTCAGATAATAGTTCTGCATCACTCACTATCAATTGACAATCAAGTTGGAAATAAATTAAGATACTTTTTCAAATAGAAGACTGAATATATTCAAAAAATCTCTCTCACACAGAATCACCTTTCCCTGTAATTCTTTTGCCTGTTCTGTATGTATGTATATGTATATGTATATGTATATGTATATGTATATGTATATGTATATGTACTAACTGAAATTTATATTTTCTCTTTACTGCTTTCCCTTCACTTTTCGAATGAATGAATGAATGAATGAATGAATGAATGAATGAATGAATGAATGAATGAAATGCTGCAGTAATACTCTGAGTCACACGCATTGTCTTTTAAAAAGGTGGTGTGGGATTCTGCAGCTAATTGGTACTGCATCCAAATACCTCTGAGAGCACCACAGAACTAGACTGAGATGCTCTCCAAGATTCTGTCAGTTAGGTGTCTTCCTTGCCACAACCATTTTTCCAGTTTGAAAAGTAATGGTATCAATGGTAAATGTTTGACAAATATAGACAGAGAAAGAACATTTAGTGACAATTTATAGATCCATTTAATTTCAGGTGGCTTAAGTTTTCAGAAATACATAGCCCTGGATCCAGTTTTATACCATGAATAGTTGAGAGTAGATGATAGAAATATAGCTAAATGTGTCTTGTGTTTGAATACTTTGAAGTCAACTGGAAATATGGTCTATGTATATTTTCCAGATCTTTTTCACCTGATTTCCCTAAGATATTTTCAATCAAAGTGATCACTGTAATACAAGGATATGTAATGTATAGGCTAAATATGAATGAGAAGACAGCTTTCTGTCATAGAAGCAGGTAAAATGTTAATAAAGTTTTGTCTGCTGTGAACTGTAAAATGTATCCTTGGAAATTATCAGATTACCTTAAGGCACAAAATATTCACATTTAGTCTGAAACAATGGCTTTATGTACAGAATATCAAAACCTGCAATTTAGAGAAAAGGAGAACTTCATTCCATATTAGTATTAATTTAGAAAGCTAATCAAACACCTCCTTGAACATACTGGATACTCACCATGCAATAGGGTATTCAATTACTCTAAGAATACAGACTTTTTAAAAATAAAATAATCTCCTATTCAGTAATTTTGAAATATTTAAAGTGATGTAATCTGGGATATATTTTGAGTGAATAGACACATTTGATATGTATGTATGTATCTACCTATTTTCAAAAGTACAGAAGGAATCTGTACATGACATGTTTTACGTTGCTTTGTGTAAATTCACTTATATTTCATTGTAGAGAGTGGTTTCCCTAGGGAAGAGGAAAACCCTGGACTAATGCCCTGGGAAACCCCTTTGTAAGCATAGTAAGCAAGAGGCTTATTCACATGTTCCCTCAGTTCAAGTATGCAAATTGTTGCTAGAAAGTTCCTAGTTCTTTGTGTTACCACTGGTTGATTTTTGGTGCAGAAATTTTAACATTCGTAATAGCTCTCCCCAGTTGGACCCTTCCCTCAGACCCTGCCTTAACTTCTCCCCACACTGCAATGTATAAATGCCTCTCTCTGACCATGGCCTTGTGCCTTTTGCCCTTTGCTACTGCCTTATTCCAATTTGCTTCCATACAGTGTACATATTCTTGTTTGTTATATTTGCGTTATTAAAATTCTGTTTCTGGACAACTGGATCAAGGCTGCCTCTCTCTATCAAGTTGTCATTAGGGCAGAGTCATGAGGAAATTCAAAGGGGTCCGATTGTCCGGGCTCAATGTTTCATTTCATTCTGATAGCAATACCTTAAAAATTAGATGGAATCCATAACAAAAATAACACGTCTTCAATGTAAGTCCTTTTAAAACACAACTTATATTGGTTTATGATTTTCTGTTTATTATTGTGATATCAAAAATATTTAGGTGAGATAGTAATGATAACTGTAAGGGAATGTACATATTTATGATTGATTTTGAAAACAGAAGCCCAAACAACACTGCTGTCTAGTTTAGAATTTCTAACTGCAAAAAACAGTAACTTGAAAGCAAATTTAACTTTGTAGACCCTGGTAGAAGCCTGACTTTGAAAGTAGAAAGCATGATCCAAATAACAATCTCTATGGAATAAATCAGTTATCACAATGCATTGTTCCTATGAAAAATATCCTAGCATTAAGTACATCAAGGGGGATACTGTACTTATTTACTTTTTAAAATTAAATACTTGCCTTTTTAGTTCTCCGATAAGACTCCCTCACATTTCATTATCTGATAGAACACAAACTAAGAAAAGAGGAATTAAAATTCTCTCTTCTCACAGAATGCAAAAACTGTGTAAATTCATCCAGAATAATTCATAGAGGAAATTACTGCACTAAACTTTAATACACTATATGCAAAAATACAGAATTTGAACATGTATATTTACAGAGTGATAGGATAACAACAGCTGATTTTATAGTAACCTGTTTAACAAAAGAAAGAAAGTGAAATTGGTCGGTTCAATTTAGAAAAGAGGAAAAAAAATAGCCATGTTAAATAGGCTTAACAAAGGAATAAATCACTGACATGACCACAAAGGAAGTGAGTCAGTTTTCAAAGTCTAAACTATTCATGTTTCTAAGATTCAATTTCTCCAAATTTTTCATAAATGCCTCTGAAGAAAATATCTATACCACAGGAGATAAATATACAGCTTTCTTGTTTTTACTCTGACCAGGACTCAGGTATAAGAAATAAGTAACCCTATGCATTTCATGAAATGTCTGGCAAATATAAAATAATGATACAAAACGTGTCTCTCTTTTACTGAGTCACACTTTGAGACATTAATTATCTTTATGAAGGCAGAAAAAAAATATCTTTTCAAATAGACTTAGTTTTTGCCGAATTATCTCAGTTTGCAGAGGCACCATACTTCAGCAGAAAAGAAAAATGATGTATGTAATTTTTTTTAATGTTTTTTTCCTGAACCACTTGATCTCATACAGCAATCAAGTTGTCCTCTAGCAGACACAAAGAAACAGATTTTTTCTGTTTAAAACTAACGTGACCAGAGACACCCGAGGCTATTCCAGACATTTCATTGCTGTTGGTAGATATGACAGTGGGCTAAAAAGATTCACTTTGTCTCTCTAGCAACAGTTAGAGGCAAGACACTTGAGTGTCTAAGATGTTGCTATGATAATTTTTAAAAATTATAAATTAGGGTGTCTTTCCAACATGTTAACAAGTTTCATTACTGAGGTCTACATAGTAAATTTCTGAATGAGGAGCAGCTGACTCCAGGCAAAGTGATTTCTAATAGAAAGAAGAAAGAAAAAACAAACAAACAAACAAACAAAAAAACCCTCTATAGGGTATTGAGTCAGTACTTTCTATTTACAGTGTATGATTTATATTTTATAGATTTAGATTTATATTTTATAGTGTGACAAGATAGTAGCAAAGAATCATCCTGTATTATAGAAAGGCTAAACCTTGACCTTGAGATAAAGCATCTGTAACCTTTAGAGTAAGATTAATGTGGTTTTCTACCTGGAAACCAAATGTTTTTATTTATTTTCAAATAAAAATTTGTTCAATTGACCCTTTCATCTATTCTTCTTTAGGACAATACAAACTACAGAATGATCAGCTGAGGCTTTGAGATAAAAAAATAATCTTGGCCTGTAGAGAGAGGGGGATGCCAACAGAATCTTCCCGAGACAGTTTTTAATTACATTCTATTTGTATGGCTTGCATATTCTGATCTCCTTAGTGAATGTTAGGAATAAGATTGCTTTGCAAATTTCTGGGAAATTAATTTTAGTCAGTTTGACATAAATATCTGATATGCACAGATCTCATGAGGAAAAGCAATCACTGAAGAGAGAATGATGTAGGACAGGTAGTTAGGTAAGTGAAGAAGGGGTAAGAGGGATAGCAGACTGTTTAATGATATTTCTTCTTCACAAAAGCTGTTTTTATTGCTAGCATGACAAACACTAAGATACACTTTGGCAAGTAAAAAACTTAACCATGCATTAAAAATGTATTTGTGTTTATCTACAGGATACCAATTTATTTTCAAATGAAGAGGGCCAGAGACTTTGTTATATGTGGAAGAGATCCTTTTTCATTAGTAATTTATTAGTAGTCATTATGTTCAATTATGGTCACAGAGAGTAAAGAAAACTCGACAGTTGAAATCTGACTATAAAGCATGGATATAACCCCTTTCCTCTTTATCTTTTCAATGGTTTCCCAGGCAAAGTCCTGGCTCTGTTCAGTGAATTTTCCTGCCAGTTTTTGAATCACACATAGCCTGCCAGGTCTCTCCTAACACACATCTGCTGCTGTACTGATTCCCCTCAGTAACCTGCTGCTCTATCAGATGCTGGCTGAAGTTACAGTTCCTGCCAAGGCAGGACATGCTGAGACTGTGCCCAGTGGCTGGGCTGGCCCCATCTGTGGGGACTTTGCCACTGCTGGTTGGTTTCCACTCAGCGTCCTGAATTTCCTGCTGCAATACTTCTTTTGTCTCAAAAAGACCCAAACCCACTCCTGAACACACCTGTGCAAGAAGTCTAAAGAGTGAGGTACCTTTGTTAATCATGTTGGATTAATACTTATCTACCTTCCTATACATCTCCCCTGCCTTTGGTTCTTGTTTTGGCACTATCTCCTGATCTGAATATAAATAAAAAGATGCTTGGATTTTCATTAGAACTTAGCACTGCTAGGCTAATGTAGATCAAAAAGAATTGATTGAGCTCTACTTTGTGATGTGCATTAAGCCCTAAACTTATATTTGAAAGGGTTCCTTGTTACAATTTTGCATTGAAGCACCACAGAACTGCTGGGGCTTTTTTCCAGTTACTAAAACCAGAGAAGTTTCCAGAAGCTGAGAGATCAAGCAGCTATCTATCTTCAAAGAAACTACTGTGTGCCAGCAGCCACCTCACTCTGATGAAGAGCTGAAATGTTGGGCTGAGAAAGCTACACCTTGGCACACATTGTAGCAGTGTTTTTTTCCACCAATTTCTATATTTAGTAGGAAAAGTGATGTTTTCCTGGACCTTATGCAATGCCAAATCCTCTATTTTTTTCCTTTCAATGAGTTAGTTGCTCAGTTAGTGGTTGTTCAAGTTATATTTGACAGCATTGGAAGAAACAATTTTCTTAAAAAGTAATCTGTAGAGTAAGAATTTTTAGAGCAGTATTTGATCAAATAAATCCCTTGTGGAAATCACTGTTGCATTAAAAAAAGTGTAATTACATATACACACATGCACATACACACACTCTAATTCTGTATATACAGGTATACATTTATTTATGTCTTTATTTATCTACATAAAGAGGCAATTTCCTCAGAGGTTAAGCATGTTTCTATACTGTAAAGGTTCATAGAGTGTGCATTTTAAATAATATAAATTTTATATAATTTTTATATATGTGCATTTATATAATATAAATTTAAATAACTGTTGTTGCTCAAGAAGTTAAAAAATTAATTTTCATTATCAAAATCTGCATGGCCACACTTGTCAGCATAAATTAAATTCAGTCTAAATAACACATCTCTTGCTCTTACTGTATGGTTTAGGCCAGTTTATTACTTCTGGAGTGCTAGCAGGATATATTATAAGGAAAGACAGAAGAATATGCCGTAAGATTTTATTGCAAATTAGAGTTACTGATGTCCTAAGGCCTTAGATGTTTGCTTTTTTCCCAAGAGGGGAATCTTTTTAATGGGATTCTGTGAAAAATCCCTGCTAGACATGTGGGTCATATGACTACAGGAACTGGAATTGTCAACAACATGCATTTTAAAAATACATTTTCAATTTTCTCTGTTTGTGTAATGGTTTTGAGCCTTCAGGGTTTCAATTTTCAACTGTTTACTTCTTCTAGCCTAAGTACTAGAAACCAAATTCTTTTATTCATGACAACAGAAATGCTTCTACCACTAAATCATTCTAGAATCTAGGAATCAAGGAAAACATACCTGAGTTTATGTACATGTATTTTTAAAGTATTTCTATGAATGATATACATGTCCATGTACCTATATCTATTCTAAACATTACACAAATATATACCTACAGGTCATATCTATTAATACTACTCCCTCTCTTCCTCAGTGATATGTTCCTTAGCATCACCACTATCACTATCACATCGGTAACACCTTTGGTTCATAATTAAAGCCTGTTTTATGCAGTAAATCAATACAAGTGATTGCAATGACAGAGAAGAATATTGATTTGGGTTTGAAAATTTCCCTTTCTTTTCAGACAGTTTTTGCAGTTTTATAGGTTCACATTTTTCCGAAATCATAAAATATCCATGAAAGAAAAATATTTACCAAAAAAAAAAAATTATCATTATCAAAAATTATCATGATCATGATACTTACTATGTTTGCAATTTTATTGTGCCCCCTCTATGCCCTCTGAGCTCAGCCAGAACACTCCTCTTCTCAGAGTGTACCTATCAGCTTGTTCTCTGTTATGGCAGAAAAAAAACTGTTTTCAGAGAAGCATCCATTATTATTCAGCAAAGAAAACCAAAGACTGGTGTTTCATTACTTCCTGAGCACACAATAAGTAATTTTTTTTTTTTTTTTTTAATTTCTCTTCTAAGAAATAAATATTTCAGTATTGGCCTTAACAGTTTGGAAGGGCAGACAAGATTCCAGGAATGCAAATTTTTTTGTTTTGCCTGTAGTATATACAAAAATTCAACTTCTTTTTCATAAACTTTTTTTTCTCTATACCCACTGGTCATCAAAAATTCATCCTGACATTGTTGTATCATGGAGACTACAGTAGTTCAAACTTTCTGTATCTAAATTTCCACCTTTTTTACATTTGATTTTTGCATTATATAGTTTTCTTAATATGTAAATAAAAGGGTTTGGTTTGTTCTGTGACATATATATATATATATATATACACACACACACACACATTTTGGCATATCACAGGTTCCTCCAGAGTTTTGAAAACTTTTGACCTAAACTTGTGGTTTCTGAAAAAAAAAATGACTTCATGTCCTGAAATTATAATATTTTGACTTTGTATATAGTATTCAGACTGTCAGATGGTGTCTTCCATAATTGATTGCCCTTCCAAAATTTCTTCCAAAGTAGGTTATAGTGTCTGATAGGCAATAAATTATAATGAAGTGAGTTTTGTCACTGAATTCATAATGTGTCTGGTCTTTTGTGTGTCATTTTACAGCAAGATGCCAAAGATTCATTTACTTGAGAGTGAACATGGGTGATAAAAAACTCCTTATGAAAATGTATTGTTTTGACTGCTGGTTTAAAATTGCAAATTATGTAGACATTAAATTAAACTAAACAGTATAATTCTTGACTTTTAATTTATTTTAATGTATTTTTTTTAACATGGATTGACTAAATTAATTTGTGATATAAATGTTAAATTCATTTTGATGGAGTAAAAGGTATTCCAAAGTAAAGCTCTGGCAAGGTGTTTATTCACTCACATTTAGTTAGGATGGACTTATAAGATACATTGTAGGGAATAGTAACATCCAGAGCATAAATATCATATGCCAGCTATTTTTCTATCAGTAAAGTATATTCTGAAAATACTGTGTGTGTACATACAGCCTCCTGTTTTGCCTGAAACATCCTTTATTTCATGAACGACATAAAATAACGTGAAAATTTTCAGATTTGGTATGCCTTCTGTTGGACACTCTCTGCAATTAGTCCTTTATGAATAAAAACTCTCAATTTGCATATTTTTTTCTAATTCTGCATTATAAATAGAGCAAATCCATGGAAGCTGAGATGTAAAATTTTCATTAAGGAAGATAATAAGAAAGATCATTCTTCAACAAGTTTTATATTTCTGAGGTCTAATTTTTTCTAAATTCTTGACGTCTAACTTTTTTCAGCCAAAAGTGTATTATCACTGATAAGTTATTAAGGCTCAAGACTCACAATCACCTTTTGTGACCTTATGAGTTTAGTCTAACGTGCTGTCCATTCTTTCTGAGACAGTTCTATAAACAAAAAGATATTGCAATGCTAAAAATCAAGGTGATGAAAGAAAAAGGACCAATGTTTATAGAAGGGACTATATGTGACCTCATCCCTGATATATAATAGCTGTGTTAATTACCCAGTTCAGCCTTGCCCCTGATGAGTCACAGCTATATCCAGTGAAGATAAGTGTGATTAAAGGGAGTGGGTTAGCTGGTGAGGAGAGGATCATGAAGGAGGAGGAACCCTGAAAAAGAGGGACTGAGAGAAGAAGGATCCTGTGGAGACAGAATCACTTCTGTGAGGTAGGTCTGGGTCTGCAGTTAGAGCTGTTGTTGGAACCTGCAGCCATAGTTTAGCTAGGTGAAAGCCTGCATTCAGAGACTGCAAACTAATACATGTAGTCATAATAATTAGCAGGAAATAACCAGCAGTCAGTGGCTGCAAGGGAAACCTACAGTAGGAGCTTGCTGCAGCCAGAGTCAGGGAATAGCTGGAGCTAAGACGACTAAGCTGTGAAGAGGAATAAACCAGGGCCCTTTTCACGCTGTGTTTAACAAGTAGTCTGTGCCTCCACTCATTTGTACCCTGAAATAGGAGGGCTGCTGCAACAAATGTTCACCATTTTAAGTGAATTATAGGATGCTCTACCATATGAAACTCTGAATGCTTGAGAAACCACATGCTTACACAGCTACCATGTCACAGTGATTCAAGACTGAAGGACTGCCAGCATTCTGTAGTCTCTTCTCTAGGTAGCCAGAGGTCTACAGGGGTTTCCCAAGAGCATACAACTCTAGATGATGGCAGTGCCCATAACAGAAGTAGAGGACCATCCACAGAAGAAAACATTTAATGAGGTAAAACATCTATTAACCACAATAAAGATTGGGACATTTTCTACTAGTTATAAAATAGAACATGTGTTTTGTTATCCAACAGTACTTCAAACAACACACATTTTAGTCTGAGCAATTTGAAGCTTCCCCATTTATGATAAGTTATCAGTCCCCTTTGTAAATATTGTGAAAACGACACTTTGCTATTTCCACAGATCTCATCACATTTTTTGATGAAGAGATTTCAAATTATAAGAAAGGCAGTCATGTGTATCAGAAAAATTCACTAGGTTTCTGTGAGGTGTAAGCTTTTACACCTGTATACAGAGCAAAGCCTATGCACGCACATGCACACACATTTTCACATCTTAACTTTTCTGAAAGTTGAATTCCCCAGCAATGTGTTGGCAGGTTACCTGAGGAACGGCATATAAATTATGTGCAGTTAGGCCCAATGTGATTGTCATGGGGATAAACCTTCAGTCAGGTTTGGCCTTGGATGTCTGAAGCACTGAGAGAAGCAGGGATGACAATGGTGAGATGCTTCCACTTCTTGACTTTGGTAGCATGCGAAACCCAAGTATACAGCTCTCCTGAACCAAATTAATGGGGTAAGACCAGTCCTGTTTTGAGAACTTACACACTACTCATGTTGCAATGCAACCCATGTGTAACAGATTTGCATATTCAGCTTTCAATTCTATGGACCATACAGACTTTTAAAAATAATCCCTAATTTTATATTTCTTTACATAATGTACAATTTGAAAGTATATCATACATTTTATGCACATTTCATGTGCTAGGTTATTAAGAAGGGGCAATTAAGAATCTGACAGAGTTATGCAACATTTTTCCTTTTATTTCTGTATTTAGGTTTCTTCTATTCAAAATGTACTTTTACATGGCATTGTATACTATGCACAACAAATACCGATCTTGAATAAATTAGAATTTAAAAGGAAATACTGGGGGATTGTTGTGTTTTACTAAGTTGGTTTGTTCCAGTTTCACCTATAGTTTATAAATTGTTGGTTTGCCCCAAATTTGTACCCTCCTCCCTGATCCCCTATACCTTCCCTATCCATCACCTGAACCCTGCCCATCTTCCCTGTCTGTCATTGTAATCCTCACCCCTTCACCCAGAAAGTTTGATGTATATCAAACCTTCCTCGAAGCTCCATTGGACTTAGCAATACAATCCCTCCTCCCTTGCAATCCTGTTGGTTCCCCAGTTATCATTCTCCTCCCATAACTCCTCCCTAGATGTATCTGATTGGTTATCTGTTTGTATCCACCCCTCTCTACCCCCTTACTGTTTATAATCCGGAGCACACCCTGTGTTTGGGACTCTTTCCCTCTGGATTCCCTCTGATAATAAACAGTGTGGAACATATCCCAGAGAAAGAGTCTCCTTTTGTCCTTTGTCCCAGTCCTCAAGGATAGCTCCTGAGACCCTGGGAGAGCACAGAGTCTCAACAGGTTCAATGCATCCTAAAGCCTTACTGCGGGAGTGTTTTTCCCCACTCCTGAGTTGCTCTGAGGGACAGAGCTGGTCGAAACCACCCCTGTAGAGTAAAGAGTAACATCAGGGGATTTTAAAATTATTTTTGATACTTAAATCTTGTAACCCTGACAGTAGGAATAAAATTATGGTGAGGGCAATTTAATCATTATGACATAAGCTGAAGTGCAGTATTTTGAAGGATTCCAGCCATTTGACTTGAATTACAAATTTTGGATTCTACAGGAAAATTGTTTTCAAATAAAATATCCTAAGATCCACTATTACTTTTTTTTTTTTTTTTTTTTTTTTTTTTTTTTTTTTTGTTAAAAATTCTAGTCTATTTCTAAGTGGGAATGATTGTGGTGAAGACTAAATGCCAAATTCATCCGTATCCCTGTACAGCCTACCAAATACAAATGATGCTTACCTATTTTCAAGGCTTTAAAAAAACTGCCTCTGGCAAATCCCACAAACAATATCACAGAGGTTTAGGTAGAGAACATAAAGTCTTTAATTCAGCTCAAGATAAAATCTGCCCAACAAGGGATAGATTAGGAAGACCCTTTCACATAGCTGGTTAGTGCCTTGACCCATGCAAGACCATAGCCAAACCTCAACAGATCACACTCTTAAGGAAAGAAAAATTTAAATGTGTAAAACACAGTAAAAGTGGAATCCACAGCTAGCATTAGGTTTTAAATGTTCAAGGCCACTTTGGCATGGTGTCATGGGTTAGTACAATTTGGTTTTTTAGTTATAGAAAAATGTAAAATAATTCTCCAGGTCAGGACCTGGGAATCGCTTTAGAAGAGACAGAGACCTGTTAAAGAGTTAGTTGGAATATTGACATCTATTCTGACTACTGAAATTGTTGGCTGCGACTTTGGGAAGTACTATATAAAACTCCATGAATTTCCTGTAGGTGGGTCTTTTTTCTTCTTCCTTTGGCTAGAGAGAGACAGGTAACATCGAGCTGGGCTTGCTGCTCCCTCCCTTTTTGGGGGGCAAGCTGGCCTGAGGCCTGGCTGGATTCCATCGGCTCCCGGGTGAAGGGCGGAAAGGAGAGGTTGCTGTTTTGTAACAGCTACTTTCTTCAGACTTCCCTGGAGCAGGGAGAGATCTCTGCTGGGCCCTGATAAGAGCTATGGGCACCATTTGGGCCGAAGCCACCCCGATTTACATTGAGGGGTGGCTGAGAAGGCATTTATGATCCTGCCTGGGTTTTTTGTGATTCCGGACTACCTGAGTGCTCCAATCTCTGATGTTTCTGTGAGTTCTTCCTCCTTCATCAGCTCGGCCTTAAACATGTAACACTATGAGCTACAGAGAAAGAGACAAAGACACTGAGCAGATTTAACTCTTTCCTAGCAACATGAAGCTTCCAGAGCTTGTCCCTTCTCTGAGAGAGTAAGAAAGGACAGAGTAAACATAAAGACCAACAAGATGAAGTCAGTAAAGTAAGAGTGAAAAGCCTATTGGGACAGAGGGTTGAAGAGTTAGTTGTTCTATTCTTACTTGAGCCATGGAAATGAACTCTATTTTTAGATCATTCCTTTAAATCATGGGAAAGATATGCATTTGGGGAGATGATTGTTTAGATTTGTGTGTAGATTTAAGCAAAAGTGTTTGTGATGAACTAAGTAATATCCTATAAGATGCTTGAACAGAGATAAAGATGAGAAGCCCCCTGCGTCAGTGAAAAAGTGAGAAGATATCCCTGTACCTTGAGGTGAAGAATCCTTTGCTTTAGAGTTATTCATCTTTAAAAAGTGACACCCCAGTATGCAAAAGTCTAAGACCCATAACCCATAAGCGGTTCCTGGGAGGGTCACAAAAACAAGTATCTCTGAGCAGTTGTTTTTTGACAGTTTAAAACCCACAAGAGAACTGTTCTAAGTTGTCAGTGGGATCCATGACTCAAAAGTATAGTCTTCCCCTAATGAATTAATGAAAAACTATTGTCAGATAGTAAAACTGACTAAAAATTACAAGTTTTGTCTCTTTATGTTGTTTTGTAAGAAAGTAAACAGTTTGTAAGGGGAAGGAAAAGTGGTTTTGAAGTTTCATTCCATTTTAGTTTTTTTCCAACTTTCTGTTTTTCTATTCTTTTAGTGTATGTTAATAAACGATTTGTTAATTTTAAAGTTAAGCCTGCTTTGTTTTTCTCCTAGTCTCTCTCTCACAAAAACAGTAAGTACCAAGACCAAAATTTAGTAAACATGAAACCACTACATTAATTAGTGTTTCTGCCCAGTTTAAAATTAAAACTATGACACATGGGTACTGTATATGAACAGATTTTAAGGTCTCAAAGCTGGACTACAATACCTGAAGAAAAAAATAGTGGTAAACTTACTCCGTACATGATTATCTTGGTAGATTGCTCAGTTTCAAGACCTTCAGGAAGGCTGAATCCCAGACCTTTATATTAAATTAGAAATCTCCTGGCAGTGGGCAGTGTGTTCCTCCACTTGACCATCTACTAAGAAGCTCTGAGCATGGTGCTGGAAGTTTGTGAGCCACACACTCTTCTCTTCCCAAATGGGAAAATACCATCCTTTTCTAGGTAGATTCCAAATTTTCCAGGTTAAAGTGAATTAGTACATTTTCCTGATACTTGATATTATTTTTGCATCATCTATTTGTTTCAGTAAAGATTTTGATAATGCTTCTTTTTTGCCCATTTATTTACTCACTTTTCCTAATATCTCCCATAATTTTCCAGAAGAAAAAAACAAAACCAAACCAAACAAAAACATCCTTACCTGTTTACACAATCTGTTTATCTATGGACTCCTGCCATTCTACTACCTTTAAATACTAAGAAACACGTACATGTGGATTGTACTCCAACTGTGTGGGTGAAGTACTCATATACGTAGAAAAAAGACACTCATCCTAGGTTTTGAAGGGAAAGGAATAGAAAACTGTATCACCTAAAAATACTCCAGGAAGATCTAAACTTCTACAGTATAGAAAAGCTCAAGTTGCCATATATATGCTAATACAAGTTAATTTGTGGTTATATTTGGTAAAAAGACACTGACTCAGTATCAAAAATTATGTTGACTTTATGTTGCAGCAGAATATTAAATGTTTGAGAAAAACATGCTAATGGGCTTATACCTGGTCCTCTACAATGTGCTTAATCTATGTTTGTTCTTCATTTAGCCGATGAACTGAAGAATCAACTATTGTGAGAGGTACCTAATATAGATGAGATGACTGAAGTTACCACTTCTCTACTAGTTACAGGAAGTTCTCAGAACAGAGCAGACATTGAACTTCCAGCTGGTTAAGCAAAATGAAATAAACCCATCATTTTCTATTAAGAAAAGTAATAATGCAAAAAACTTCTTGCTGATCTTCTTCACAGAGAACTCAGTGTTCAGGCAATAGGTGTTTTTCTCAGCAACATCTCTGGGAAAATGCATTCAGTGCTTTGCATCTCTTTTTTTGCCTCCTACTTTTCATAAAATCTGGACAACTTCACTGTCCTGTTTTCACAGAACATAAAGGTGCTAGATATGAACCAAGTATTCTTATGCTTTGGTTTGCCTAATTTATTCATTCAGGTGCTTTATAAAGAGTGCTGGCTATTGAGTATCATTGGAATTCACATGCAGTCTTACTTAAGAGTAATAAAAATACCTTTTTAAAAAATTCTTATCATACACAGGAGTTTTTAATTTTTAACAAAAAATTATTTTCCAGTTCATTAATTCAAACCCAGACCAAATGGAATCCCCTCTCACAGTGCATATGATGGGAAAAAATTAACATAAAAATGATAGGATTACAAATGCTCTCAGAACATTAACAGGAGGAGTTAACATTTTAAAATATCTCCTTCAAATTAATGTGAATAGGTAATAATAGGATTAATTATAAATTTTTTAAGGAG